>NC_056556.1:14740638-14935638 GCF_910596095.1 Thunnus maccoyii
GCAGGAATGTCAGGGGGATTTATGTGGTCCCCGTTTTGTGTCGGTGGCCTATTTAATGCTACAGTGCACACACCTCACAATGTGAAATGAAAGCATGGCTCTTTATGTAGACAGCCATTTCCACTGCCAATCAAACTGACAAGTATACCGAATTCAGATTCTTGGTTAGTGCATCTTTAGAAATGCATTTCCAGGTATTGATATGAATCATATTTCCGGTCTGTAATACGTCGAATTAGACCCGCTAAAAAGCAACAGAAAATGTGATGTAAAATTTATCAAAAAAATGGGACTCAGGCCTCACCTGTGTGGCAGGGTAGTTCTGAGGCCTGTAGTGCCACTTGGTGGACAAGTTTGTAAGCAACTACTCACTAAAGTGTCTTCTTTGGCACTGCTTTTTTTTAGTCCTTTACAACAGCTTAAATTCTATAGCACTCAATGTGTACACACAGCATGAGTACTTTTTACTTGGTGTCACTTTGCCACAGCTTTCTAGCTCAAGGACAGTTAAATAGAGACAGATATATGAACTCTTGCAGGGGCAAAAGCCATGGCTCTGTTATAAAATCCTTCCCAGATTCCATTTACAGTAGGGTTTTTTTCTAAAAATCCAGAGTATCAGTCCTTCTGTCAAGTGATTGGGTAGTGTGACATCTTAAAAATATAGAAGCCTGCTGGTGTTCCTATTTGGATGCTCTTGTTATTCAGTCATCTCCACTTTAAACTCTTTGATCTGAGTTTCAGGTTTTTTGAGGAGATCTTGTCAGGTAAAGATGGGATTAGAAAGAAACCATCTGACAGTGTTTTCGCTGAAGGTTAACTCATATGCACCAGCTCACCCACACATAGTGCGACGTAGTTTGACTAATTTGACTGAACTAACACCTACAGGTCATCATTTACAATCAGCTAAGCCTATCCCCCCTGGCTCAGCTCTGTCCTGCGCTATTTTGATTAGGCTAATCGGGGCTAAGTATATACCAATCTTTTCAGGAAATTGAATTACACATTTGATGGTCCTTTCTCGCTTTCCACCCCCCAAAGACATCTAGGAGCTTGGCTGAGTAAGGAATCTATTCCATCACATCTCTGGTTCTCTGCCTTAAGGCCATGAAGCCAGGACAACATTTTAATGTAATGGCAGGGGGACATGTTTCCTCGATAAGAGACGGAGAATTGTTAATGTGCCAAATCCATTGTGGAAAGAAGCACAGCGACTGGTTTGAGCTCAGTCCAATCAGCTATGGCTTTAATTTATTCAGGCATCTCAATATCCATGGTAACTCTTTAAACATCCCTTTTGCAATTATTAGTGTGCCGAGATATTTGTAGCTTGTACATATTTGACAGTCCATGATACCATTTCGTAAGGGCTAAAAGTAAGGATTAATCATTTTATTCAGCTAACAGAGACTGATAGCATCACAAGCATTGCAACCACACCATCAGAGATGACTCAGAATACAGCAATTGTGCATTGCTTGAGGCTATGTCAAGGGTTGCAGAACACTGACATTTCAAAATACATATTAACACTGACACATTTTAACACTGCACATACATCAGTGGTAAAGCTTATTTTAAGTGTAATTTCCCTCTTGTTCAGGTAGAATTTGCATTAATCAAGACTGAGATATTGTAGCATAAAGTTTAGAAATTCTGTTTTTTTTTATGTGTATGAGTAGGAAATGTATGTGACATTTAAAGAAAAGGCAATATGCCCACTGACAAGACAGCAGAGCGTCATTCATTTTACTTTTTTCATTCAACACATAATAATTTGAGCTTAAGTGCATCAAAGAAAGAAACCACAGCACCTCCATACTGTATATATCACTAAAAGGTGACTCATAATTTTCACAAGATTATAAGAAAAGAGCTGCAGGCTATGGAGAGATGACAACTCTGACATTTAAAAGAAGGGTTCTTTGCAACACAATGGTAAGTGTGCGACTGAGAAACACTCTAAATTGTCATTTTCTAAATCACTCAGAACTCTGGGTCTAAATTATAATGCTCAGATTCTGGCCCCTTTTTTCACAAGATCACAAACTGTTTAAGGTTTAGAGAGTGACTCTAGCAATTTTAACATGTTACAAGGTACTGAGCAACCACTTAATACTATGAAACTACTGGATTTCTAGAACTTTTTCCACTCACTTTTATCATGTAAAAAGGTTTATTTCAAGGGTCGATCAATGAAAAAAATCAATCTCTCAATCAAGGTTGAGGGCCCTCAAAAAATGAGCTCAGCACATCTTCCTTTCATTTTACAGTATCTTTCTACCAAGTACCTAACAGGAAAAGAACACTTCCTAACCCAATCTCTTCTAAACTTGGCTCTTTTTGAATTTAACTTCTATATTTTGGGGCACAAACAAACCCATGAAACAGCTTCATTGGCCTTATACTTTACACATGTTAAATGCTCTTATCTATGCCCTGACAGATAAGTTGTAATGCTTTCATTTTATGCTTATTTAGCCAAGATATCAGTTTATTTAAAACCCATAGTCAGTGTTTTATAAGTTAATGTACTAGCTAGTACATCCATGATCGCCTCACACAGTGTTCAGTTGGTAGTAAACAAGTTAGTAGATTATCTCGCTAGCAGAAGTACTAGCTCAGCTACCTGCGTCAGTCATGCAGTCCTCTCCTTGTAGGTCGTAGTTGTCTGTTGAAAGTGTCCCCTCTTGCTTTACATGTTTAGTTGGCTGTATTTCTGTGGCAAAGAATGCAGTAAGTGTGACAGCGGCTTTGAGAGTCCAAACATGACCAAGCCAGAGTGTAGTCGCTGGATCCTGTTCACCAATACAAAGCGAGATTGCACAGCCTGAGTGCATTTACTTTAAGGCATTTTCAGACCTGTGCTTTTTTGTCCGGTGGAATTGGACTCTAGTTAATTTTCCCCCTTGGTGCAATTAGTTTGGGCAGATATAAACACAGCAACCATACTCTGCTGTGGAACAAACAACTGCACCGAGACCCTTTAGAAGACATGGTCTCGATCCGATCCCTGGAGCAGTTCATTTGTGGTGAACGTGACCCGACCTTGATCCAACCCAACTGCAAGGCTTACTCTACAAGTTTGAGCTAAAGAGCTCCCATAGCCAGCTGCATTTTGCATACTAGGATGCAGCTGAGCAAAATCAACAGTTTTCAGCAACTAGCCAGAGACTGAATTGAGGTCCAACCTGCACTAGTGCTACAAAGAACATTGGGAAGATAGGGCCTTCTTCAAGACCTTCCTGTGTGTACGTTTTTGCGCCCATCCCAGACACAACTAACCAATGAGAGGAGTGAACATTCTCACGTGGCTTGTATTGATGTATTTTCATTCGCTTGAATTTTTCTCTGTGTGAAACACAACCAAGGGCATAACGCACCAAGTTTACTGACATCCTCAACAGACTTGGACCAGACCAAACGAATGATAGTTTTGAAAAAGCCCTTAGTTTGGCTTATATCACTGTTTTACAGTAACTGCAAATTTTACAGTATTTCCACATTTCTATGGCTCTTATGTGGTAAAATGGACCTTAAAGTCATATTCAAGTCTTAATTCAATTTAAACCCAATGTGTGGTGACTATATTTTGGCTTTGTAAGGCCTATTGGATTCAATTATATTGGTCATTGGTCAAATATTTATATATATATACTCCAAACTCTAATGCACAGTGTCATTTAGTATCTGTAATCAGTACCTTGAAAAGATTTTTTGATGGAGTATATTATATGTACAAGAAATCAACAGAACACCTTTGCTCCTCAGATTTGGAATAGGTGTAAAAGCAGCTGTAAATTGCATGACCAACTGATTTGCTCCCATTATAAGCTCGCTTGAAAGGGCAACTCAGACTCATCCATGTTGTGCCGGCTCGGTTGTTCCTCCCACTTAAATGCACTCAATTTTGACAGAAGTAGAGGGGTGCCATCACTTAATTTAGCGAGGCCTTTCAGTGATTTCACTCTGCAAATGGTTCAGGGCACCTTGCCACTGCTTCAACCATTATGCCTCTCTATCATTAAGGACAAGGTGTAGAGCGGTCCCAATTTGCATGACCCTCTACTGAAGTTCAGAAATAGTCAGTGAGGATGTTAAGGCTATTATTTAGAGCAAAGTTGTTTATGGTGGATAAACATCTGACATGATGTTAAGGCTGAGTAGAGTTTATGTTCGTTATCTCTGGCCCTACACTTTAATAACCACTCACTCCCTCTTTCATTTCTATCTTTGGTCAAAGACACAGACATGAATGAAACTATTTCAATCCAAAATTATTTTAGCAAATTAGGAAATAAGCTGTATTCCTTTTAATAGCCTGAAGAGCTAGTGCTTTATATTCGAGGCAAAACAAATCTTGCATGCCTCAGGTCTTGAAGCCATTCAAAGCCCTACTTGAAGCCATTCCAACCACAGACTACGCCAAAGACTTTGTTCAAAGTCAAACCTAATTTATTTCAGCTTTTGACAGAAGTTGCTGGGTTTCCAGTCAAAGAATTTCAGGGAGAATGTAATATCTCTGAGGGGCCATTACTCTGCAGCAAAACTGAGCAAAAACCGCAACACAATTTCCCACCCAGGAAGTGTTATGGAGTAATTCAGTGAAATATGTGAAGTGAAAAACCGTCGTGAGGAAAAGCAAGCAGAGGGAGCGAGGCGGACAGAAAAAAGGATGCTGTTAAAGAGTTGCCATTAATGTCAGGTCGCTGCAGGTTATTGTTGCTCTGTCCCAGGAGTAGTGGCCGATGAAGTACAAAAAAGCAAGAGAGCAAGATTCTGTCTCACAAATGACCTCTTGTTTTCTGTCTGCTCTGTATTATTTAAGAGTTTTGAGGAAAGTCAGGTCATTGTGGCGAACATGTCAACTGGGCAAGGCTATTTTCTTGCCACTGGGTGCCACACAAATTGGGCCGGCTGAAGCAAACCTACTGTTTTCACTGTTGTTTCTGTTGGTATTTCCACCTCATTTTTCAATCGGGATGGAGAAAAGAATAATAGCACCTATATTCACAAGATGAAAGCTTTTTCAGTGCTGTCTTCTGCATGAAGACACCTGAGTAGATAAACTGTACCATCTTCCAGTGTTAAAGTGAAGCGAACAGTAAAAGGAACCATTGAATATACAGTATTTTTCACTGGATATTGTAGATGCTGACTGCTGCATGAATGAATTATACAAACTGACTGTAACAGGAGTGTGCAGCTGTACTGTATCTCCTCTTTGCATCAGGAGTGTCTCTCTCACACATTTCTGTTACTATTATTACACTGTCTATTACTTATTAAATGTATATCATTGCAGTGGCTTTAATTAAATATGTAGCTATGGTATTGCGTCCCTTTTTTAGCAAAAGTATAACTGCATGAATGTTCATAATACAATGGATTTTTCAATGGAATTTTCTTTTCTAAGCTGCAGTAAAAGTAAGACCACTGTCCTTTAAAAAACACCCTCTACTGTCATCTCAATGTATTCTGACAGTAAAGTAGTATGACTATAGGCTTTAGTATGTGGGTGTAACCCCATGTCTAAGCAATGTGACCCTTTTTGCGTATGTATGAGTCCCCTAGTGTGTGTCTGTAAAAGTGGGTTCACTGTACAGTACTATCCTAAAGCACACTGCTATTAAGCAAGTACACACACACTCACTGAATGCCAAATAAATTTGGAAACCTCCTCTAATTATAAAACTCATAGAGTTGGAGCTCCCTCTAGAGGTAGAGCAGACACATACTGGATTGGACTCCATCCCAGTGAGTTCACAGGCTGTCAGCTCTTTTGAAAATTAAATTCTGACCTACTGTAAGCTACTTTCTTGTTACAACCACATAAATATGTACTGTTAAATGTTGAATTGATGTTTCAAATACATAAATGTAGAAATAATACACAATCCTGGGATAGCTTACAAATTATATTAGAGGTTGGATACTAATCAATAAGAACTGGCACCAATGAGCATTTCTGGCAATGACAATCTCTTCTAAAACTGCAGTCAAGACTCCCTGTTATATCAATGGAGAGCATGTGAATTACTTCTTAATGCATTTAAATCAAATCAACTATTTAACTGTCACCAAAGATCAAGTATGACACTGTTGTTTGCAACATAATACAGTTTAATAGTGATAAGTGTTGTGCGTTGCTCCTGACGTCGTAGTTACATTTTGCTTCTTGTATAAAAATGCAGAATTATCATTTTTTATTTAATGCAGTTGTCAGTAATGTGATGTAGCTTGTCAGAGTATACTGTAGCTGTGCTTATATACGGGTCTGTGTGGGTGGAAGGATAACAAATTTCAAGGCTTTGTAAGAGCAAAGGAGGGGAGCTTACTGGTAATTTTGAGTGGGTGGGAGGGAGGCTTATAGGTGGGTGAGAAAGTAACCAGTTTTTATTTTACAGAAGTGGCAAAGCAAACAATGTAGAGTCTCGTATGGGTGAGTAGGATGAGTATAATGCTTATTTTTAGACCTGCGATTGTGTTTGCTTATGTATACGAGTGCGCACATAGCCTGTTTCCAGGTTCTTGTGTGTTTCTGGGGAGTGTATATGGGGTGTTTTGCCTATTCACGGTCCTCTCCTGGCGAATGAGTAGTTCTCTTAGTGACTCCAAGATGCTTCAGCTTGCCCATCACTCTTTTTCCCATCTGGTTGAACTCGGACGTGTAGGTTGCCTCCATCTGACGCTCCGTCTGGTGCCTGTGACAAAGCAGTGTAACATTTCCAATGAAAAAACAGTGCAATTAAAACTGGTTAAATGGACTAATACAGTAGTGAGTAGAAAGACTGGTAAACTAGCCTCCATTTGGCATTAAAAGCCTTGCCGGGCAATATTGTTGAATTTAGTACTGTCTAACAATGCAGTATTAAAAATTTCTTCATTAAAAAAAATTTAATTAACTTAATTAATCTCCACTTCGTAAAAAATATGACAAAATGTCTCTCAAAAATGGAAAAAATTCTTAGAGAAATATGATAAAAACATATTAAAATGCAAATTAAAATGTCATAAAATCATGACTTATTAAACCTGCAGTGTGGAACTTTTACAAATAAATGAGCGTCCGTTACATTCAAGCCCTTGCCAGATGAGTTCACACAATGCTGCCTATCACCGCCAGATAAATCTCTGTATTTCACAGTATACCAAAGTTTTTAATCTGGTGTCAGGTTTAGCTCTCTGGTAACTTGAATGGGGATAAAATAATTTGATCATTCGGCTCTTCTAGACTTTTCAAATGTTATTGGACTGAATGGATAAAATTCTGAGAAATGAGTCATTTCGTGGGGGTTGTGTGATGCTTAAAACAATTTATCTAGGGTTTTACAACCACAAATTCCTAAAAAATAAATGAACAATAAAACATATTACTCTACAATGTGTCAATTTTATCATGAAAAGTTGGTCACTAGTTAGACCCCATCAGACCCATTTTCAGTCACATGAGTAGCTGTTACAATAACTTTCACATTATCATGTGCTACAAGATGCTATCCATTTACATCACTATAATGTAAATACACATATTAAGATGATAACAGGATGATGTTTATTATGAATTTATGTGATATGAATGTGTTAGCTTATAAAAAAAAAGGAGAAAGGATCATCCTCTCTCAGTTATGAGTCTTTGTTAATTATGCTGAAAGGCTGAAACTTCTTCCAACAACATAATCTTGATTAGTGTTCATAGTTAGAAATCTTTGATGTATCCGTCTGCCTGCTATGACAGCAGTTGAAAAGTAGTATCATCCAGCGTGTTCCAGCTCACAGGAAGCATTTGTTGGAAGGAACCCAGGTACATGATTTGCACATTCATTAACTTCATGTTTAGTTTATCCTGAACACTTCCCCTCTTCAAACGAAAAGTACATGTTTTATTGTCCATTCTAAGAAACCCTATCTGTAATACGTGACTGTCTTGAACATTCATCCTATTTATTGCCTGGGAAGTGCTTCCTTTGTGTAAATAAGCATCCATTGTGCCTAAAAACTGTTATCTCTTGCCTTGCTACTTGATTGTTGATCCCTTAGTAAACTTTGTCTTGACATAGCCGTACAATTCATCATGCAAGTACACTTACCTGGCTGTCACTCCTGTGTGGAGGTTGCTATTGGAGACCAGTGCTTCCCCAGACAGGAATTCTGCTCTGATCATCTCTGGTGTCAGTTGGACTCCTGAGTCTTCACACCTGCACACAGGCAAACATAATCTAGAAAACCCTTCCAACAAAAGGATCAATATTGTCACTGTTATAAGTGCTTACAGTTTGTCCGTTGGTCCTGCCAGATCATCAGGAGGGCCGGTGAGAGGAGGAGGTGCTGTGAGTGGAAGTATATCGGTGCTGTAGTCGACAGACCTATGGGAAACACACACAGTGCATTTTCCCCTGAAGAGCCAGTCCACACATTACTGAATTGAGATGATGTTAAGGCAACTACTCCATCTTACTTAGATGAAAGGACTGCTAAGCGTTGTTTGAACAGGAATGATAAAAGTATGCCAGACTAAAAGTTGATACCACTTAGGAGCAAAATAGAATCCAAACACTGATAACCTAAAGGTTTTGCTTTTGCTGTTGACCCTGACTTGACTGTGAGCAGAAACTTTAAAATGTTTGGGTCATGGGAATACATAAAGTACACCGAGAAACAGTCATATTGTGCAAATGAAGGAGTCATGACCTGGACTGGATGACACCAGCTATGTGTAAATCCATTATTCAAGTCCTCCAAAAGTAGTAGTAACTATTAGCTAGTTTCAAACTAGTGACTGATTCAATTGGGCTGCACCATTTAAAAGGTCAAGACTTTAGTAATATGCAATAAAAAAAAATAAAAAAAAATTTTTTTTAAAAATCTGTAGTGCCATCCAATCAAGAGTTATCAAAAGTGTATAAAGGAAGTTCTTTTTCTTACATTTTTTGCAAAAATAACAATTTTGGGGGACTAAACTATTTATCAAATTAAAAGCCAAGAATTACTTTTGTTTTATCTTTATATACTGTCCATACATAGAGAAATATGTGTTTCAGAGTTGGGATTCATGCTTTTTAAATGAGTGGAAAATATCAGATTATGCTAACCTAATCAACGCTACTTACTGTAGCTAGTCATTTAGTCTCATGTTGTTAGCATAACCTTTTTTAATTTTAAGTATAGTGTGCTGTTTTTGTGAAGTGTAATTGAACATATATCCAGCTTACATCACTGTTAAACAGCATTTTGATCATGAGTCAGGTCTGATGTGTCGACTATTTCCATATTACTTCTGTGACTTGTCAATCTAAATGGGTCATATTAGCGAGCTAATGTTATTTTTCTTGGTTAGCTCAGCTAGCTACGCAACAGTCACACTTGACAGTTAGTGGGTGTAAATATTTAGTATCAACACATCTCTAAGTGAGAACTGCAACCCATTTCAAACACTTAACATGTTACAACTGCGTAATATTTGAATTTATGAAGAGCAGGTGCAACCAATTCCTGGAGAATTAAATATTTTCATGCTATAAAACAGTAATGTTAGCGTGCAGCAATCAATAACCGAATACTGGATTACTGAATCAAAAATATGCATTATAATCAAACTCTTGTGTATGACAGGTTTCAGCTGCAGTCGTATGAGTGCTATGTGCTGTGTGGTCACAGTAATATGGCTCTAAAATACTGGTAAGTGGACTGTATCCAGAGAGTTACTGTTTTAAAGTTTGTTGGTAGCTGAGACACAATTAAGTCTTTTTAATCTTTCACATACCCTGTACATATAAGGTGTAACACACACTTCTTTCTTTCTCCTGCTGTGAAGTTGCTGTCAAGTTAATACTCATCTTCTATTATGATCATCTGACATTAATCATATTGTTTGTGTTCATACAATAACTGGAGACACTGTGAAAGTATGTATGTATATGTGTGTATGTGAGGCAATGATAGAAAATTAATAAGACTGAGCAAAGAGGCTGGGAGAAAGTCATCACTTGCATAAAAAACAATAACATATCTACAGCTACCCTGCAGATCAGTGCTGATGGGCATACAGAGAATACTTTCTCTTGTTAGGCATCTGATTATGTAACATAATGAGGAAGGTGAGGAGAAAAAAAGAGAGAGAATAAGATCCAAACCCACGCATTCATGAGTACATCATGTTAACAGAGGTGGCCCAAATTACTTAGGCGTTCAGTCAAATAAAGACTTAAAATGGTTTCAGATCTATCTGGGAACATGGCTTCATTAGCTCTGCAAATTTAACTTTGGTACTTAAATCGGCTTTAAACAATAAATTCTGTCATGCAAGACAAATTACAACATACATGAGATAAGTTTCTTGAATAGTGTCTGAAACTGTTTTGCACACCTGAGTGGTATTGGTTGATACAGGGTGCATAGAGAAGCATGCACCACAAATAGAACAGGACAGCCCTATGCTGTGTTCACTAATATACTACATCAAAATATCATAATTTATTCACTGTCCATTTAGGCTAAAGGCTGAATAAATCATTATCTCACAGTGTAAGTGTAGACAGTGTTTGGGTCTCTTTCCCTCCATATGGCCTAAATTCTGCACACAGAAATGATTGAACTTGAGGTATACAGTAGTACTGGAGGAAAGAAGGATTTTAGAGAGTATTTTTCTGCCTGATGTAGCCTATGTAGTATAACACTAAGACTAAAATCATAATTTTATTAAAATAAGAGACAAACAAATCTTCCAACAGGGAGAGATGCATGTTTCAAAGGAGTTGTCCTTTGCTTTGGGATTTTTCTTGAAAAAAGAAAAAGGTATCAGTGCATATCTTGTCAATCCAAAACTACTGAAATATGGTAATTTGCATTGCAGTCATGTGAAACTGTGTATTTTTGACAGTGTTTTGATGAAATCAGAGGTTCTGAAACCTGAGGGAGAAAACTAATCTCAACACTTAGGACTGATTTTAGGAATAAACAACTATGGGACTATTTTGCAAAAGTAGGACTGATGAGTATAAGAACACAACTACTGTACATCATTTCTCTATCTTTATCAAACCCTAAAGGGTCATAAATAAAAGCAGCCCATTTCACAAAAACTAAATAGAATCAGTCAATAATTGAAATCCAAAATGACAAATGCTGCAAGTGCAAAATGCAGTTTCAACTCCATGAATTAGGAAGGAGTTCTGCTGGATATGTTACAAGTAGACAATTTGACATCCAGCAACCTGGCAGGTGCAGGAAGTTGTGTGGACAATTGGACGTCATGTTCCTGAAATACTGTGCGTGAGATGATGAATGGAATCCCAAGCTATGAAATATTGATGCTGTGTTTTGGCAATTCGACAGAGGGCTTAAAGAGGATAAATGTCTATATAAAGAGGAAGGAACGAGACAGGCAGACAAAAAAAGCTGTCTGTTTGGACATCTCTTGTGTTTGGCAATACATATAAATGTAATAAAACATTAAAAATATAACCAGTTGTAAAGCCACAAATATCAGCCTATGTCTTACCTAACCTTTCTAACGCACTATAACCTACCTCTGATAAATCTCATTATATCTACAGATGAACATCAAGAACAAGTTAAAAAATTGATTGATGGGATGTGTTTGGAGGAAATAAAGACAACTGCTACACATGACATTGCTACTCCCACTTGTCATTTGATATATTGTATTTATCTCAAAAGCATCAGTAATGAATTGATTGGGGGTCTTGCAACCAGAGGGTCATAAGTTCAAATTCTTCCACAGGCTGGAAAGATATGGACAGAGGAAGTGAACAACAGCTACTTTCCACTCTGTAAACAAGTACTGTAAATATTAGCAGTACTAGTGCTTTTGGACCCCTCAATGCTCCAGTTGGAGCTTGTCAGTGGTTTTACATGGAAATCTCTGGGTGAATCTGACTCTCTCCTTCAACTTCTGGGTGGCTAATGCCAGTAAAAATGCTTTCCTTCTGTCTTGTTAAGTGAATAAGAGAAAAAATAGGAACTGACACAATTTGATACTGTACACAGTGATGTGCAGCAGGTAGTGGTAATAAACTCTAACTGCTGATCATCATTAATTTATGTCAGCTAACATCAACGGAGATTCTAAAATCTGTTCTACAAATAACAAAGGCAGGTAGATAAAAGGCTTTTCACCGTGCGGCTCACATTATGAAGTATCCCTCTTAATTGAATCGAGCAAATGGGTCGTACCCATTTCAGTTCTGACCCACCTGCGCAGGGCAAAGTCGCTGGTGAGAGCTGGCTGGTTGGACAGACAGTTCAAGGTGATAGAATCGAAATTCGTCCATGTCATGACTCCTTTGATCACTCCCTGCATCAAACAAATTTGATGAATGATATATTAGCAGCTAGTGGTCGAGTCCAGCAACAAAAATCTGTTTTTTTGATTAAACAAAAACAACATATAGTATATATGAAAAAAATCTGGTTCAAATGCTTTTAAGATAAGACTAGAAGCATCCAAAGACACTTACGGACTTGAATGTCTCTGAAACAAACTTACCTTGCGGTCCAGAAACTTCTTCTGAGTGTGTTGGGTTTGTGTTTTGACACCACACGTGTTGATCTCAGGGTTTGTATATCTGCATACAGAAAGCACTTTCTTTATTAATATCTGGGTTTGGTCAGAGAATAATCAATACATTCAACACTCAGGTGTAAAGCTGGGCACTATCGAGTAAATTCCTTTTCTTACATTTTTTACTAAAACAAAGTAAGATTTTTGTTACCATGAACATTTATTTACTGATGATTTTTTAGACAACCCCCACAGCACTGGTCTCATATTCAGATAGATTGCTTTATAAATGCAAATACCATGAAGAATTGGTTTGATGCTTAATAGAAATGGATAATGCAAGTGTAGATGAGTCTTTCTACCTGGGCAGAGGGCAGAGGTGGAACTCCAAATCACTCTCTAGGTATTTAGGAGTCGGTTTGTAAGTCTGGAGGCCTGGAGCTGGGTTCTAAAGCACAACATGATGACAGAAATATGGAAACAACACTAGTTTAAATATACAGTCATACTGATATCTGTCATGTCGTGTAAGGAAAAACTACATTCTCTGTCGGTTTTGCAGTCACTTTAGATAAATGAAAATGAATAAAAAGCCTTACAAAGATTCTGAGTGGGTTTGCCAGAAAAGGTCTGAGCAGAGCTTCAGGGGCACTGAAGGTGAGATTGTCTCGAGCCTCCTTTGCTTCCACATCCTCCTCTTCATTTTCATGCTGCTTTTCCTCCCCTGCTCTGGGAGACTGTGGTACCAGCTCACTCTGAAAAGTGTCAGCGCAGTGAGGTTTTATTTAAACAAATGAAAGAACAAATGAGTAGATATCTCTGAATGACTGAGTCAAACAATATCTGGATGACATATTATGAACGAATGAGTAAATATTGACTAAATCTGGATGTTTTCGTCTGGGTGCTGTATAATTACCGGAGCTCCAGTACGAAGTGGTTTGGCTAAAGTAGTGGGTATATAAGAGTTAAATGCCTCCCAGGCTGACACAGGCCGGTAGCCCATAAGCTTATAGTGCTGAGGAACCTAGCAAAACAATATGAACAGACAATATGGTTATAATGGCAACACAACATCGACACAGATAAGAGAAATGATTTGTAGGATGACTTATAGAAACCAACAGAGCAGAGCTACACATTGCAGGCAAATTATAATTTCAATCTCTTGTCATATCCATTTTTGTAAAGTGTAATCAATCACACATAGAATACGTCGAATATATTTTATATTGTCATATTTTCTATTAATTATGCCTGCTGGGTACATCTGTTGATTTATACGTATGGTGTTCAGATGACCTGGTGCAGTATATACCTACCTGAAGCCTGAAGAAAGGAATATGTGCTGTCACAGTCACATCAACAGGATCCACAGGCACTGTGACCAAATTACTGGGAGCCTAGAAATATCAAGGAGACAAATGACATTATTTGTCCAATTGAGCACTGAGGCCTTTTCTCTGCAGGGCATCAGGAAAATGAAAGATTTAATCAAAGTGCGGGAAACTGAACTTCCTCTTTGATTCCACGGTTAGATCAAAGATGTCTTTTAAGGGAAATAATGAATGAAAATTGTTTCATGTGAAGATAAATAACCAGCGCTCACTTTTCAGTAGTGTCTCATCCTCTGTATGTCAGCTCTCATTAGCGTAGTTTAGGATTTTAATTCAATAGGCTAGATGAAGTGATTTGCAAAGAAGTTGTTTTGCTGGTAGACATTAATGGGTAGGTATACTTCAAACATAACTAGCAACTTCTAATCTGCAGTAAGACTGTCTGATATTTACAGTTTGTGTAGTTATGTAATGTACCCACCAGCTGGTCAGCTTCATCAGAGAAAATGGGGAAAGAAAATGGAAAAACTCTCTCTGAGGAGATCTTCAGATCACATGTCTTCTCTTCGTCAACTGAGAAAAACATTTTAAAAAAAAGGCAGCACAAAAAAATAAGGAAAAAAAGTTAATTTCTACATATTACCTTTCAGGGTCAGTGATAAATGTGGCAATATTCAGAGTATGACTAAATGCACACAACACCACAAATAGCCCTGCTCCTGAGGCCTGCGTGTACTGTATGTTTCAAGAACGTCATAATAACCGGAGGGGATCTGATTTCAATTTTACCTCTAGGAATAAATTCAATTAAGTATGCTTTATTGACATGGCATAATGAAATTATTTCTGAATCAAGAGATCACGGGATAAGCAAAACCTTTCTGTGCCGAGGGCAGGTTCATCATACTGTCAGACAGTTTCTTCAGCGAGGCCAGTCTCCGGTTCATTAGACATCGGATCACAACCTGTGAGAGAAGAGCACAGCGTCTTACTGTTTTACACGACTCCCAATCTGTAGAGGTTTAGAGAGTTTCTGATAGCACGTGTTCCCAAAGACAAATCCAGTCGGGATTGGCTGATAAAAATACATCAAGCAAGTAAAGATTTTCAACGTATACTATATAAAACATATTAAATTTTCTAGTTTTACATTTACAAAAAAAAACATTTATCAGCCATCAAGTCTAAAATTCGACAGCTGCGCTAGTAGCTCTGTTACCGAGCTAAATGCTAACGTAAGCATGACATGCTCTCAACGACAATGCTAGCATGCTGATGTTCAGTGTTTACCATGCTCACCGTTTTAATTAAGTGTGTTAGCATGCTAACATTTGGTAAGTAGCCTAAACAAAGTACAACTCAAACTGATGGAAATGTCATTAGTTTTGCAGGAATTTTTTCATAGACCAAAGTTTTGGACTGACAATGGCGCTAGATAAAAAGGTAAGGGATGACAAAACTTACAAATTTTCCTGATGTGGGCATGACAGTGCATCAAATAGTTGCCGAGATATTTCACAAAAAAACAAAAATTTCAGCCTCACAGCAGTGCTTCAGGGATTATTTTGTTTTATTTAAATAACTTTTAGAGGCTTGAGGAGATAAATTACAGTAATTCACAGTAAATAAAACAAAAATGTGAGGAAAGCTTGACAAAAAAAATAAAATTGTGGGTCAGAAATATATATTCTATTTTTCCTAACCTGAGCTACCATCTCACGACCCCTCAGATTAATCTAGCGACATCTTGTAGGGATTTTGAACCCTAGGTTGGGAACCGCTGCTCAAATCTATTAGGTCAACCAAGTGTTCAGTAATAGGAAAAGAAATGTATGCTCTTCCTGTGGCTCTAAGAGGCCATGTGAGACTACTCTGCTTTTACTGGAATGCGCTCTACCCAGGAAAGTCGACCCTACTGTAATGAATATTATACATTTAGTGTGTGGAATTTACACATGGCTGAACTAAAGGGAGGGGGCCCGCAGGAACACTAGCCCTCTCCCGAGGGAAGAGGAAGGTGTGTGTATGTGTGATGTGCATCAAAGCAAATGCTCATGTATGTGTGCATTTACACATATAACCCCAGTGACTTCACTGTATTTGTACATGGATGTTTGTACCTTTCGTGCCGCCTGCTGGAACAGTCTGAGGGCTCTTTGTTTCAGTTCCCAATGAAAACTGGAGTAAAACTGGAAGGACGGGGCTCCCTCAGGGGCCTTGAGGAGGTTAAAAAGACATTTATTGCTGACTTCCATATGCTCATTTGGCATCGTTACACTGAGTTCATATAAGCAGAAGCATAAAGTGAAATTTCATGAGATCTCAGCTTGGAGTACCTAAATGACAAAAGATAGCAGAATAGTAAAAGTGAATGTTAGATTGAATTTAACTGCAGGATAGGCTGTAAAAAACAGATTAATTTGATCTAAGAAGCCCCTCTTCTGCAGAAGCGAGCAGAAGAAAATGTAAAATCCACATGTTCTATGTTGGTACAAAATAATAAAATCTTTTACCAAGACAAGATATGGTCCTACTAAGAATTAATTTGAGTTTCATATTGAAATGTTTTATATAGTGCCTTCAAAATTTCCCACAATGGAACTAAAAAAGTAGTAATAGTGTCCGTATCATGTATAATACTTTCTGCTAATAATACCACAATATAATTTTACTACTCACTATTGAGTGTCTATTTTATAAGGAGTCATGAATGAGTGAACGAAGGAAACAGTCCAAAACTAACAGTGTATTAATCCGCCTTGTTCTTTCATACTTCTCTACCATGTCTGTGGTTCTAAGTCCAAAGTCCATTAATTCCCACTGAAGATGTAAATCATTAAAACTGCTCATAAATATATTGTTTCATTTTTGAAAAAAGGCTCAGTAATTTCCTATAACAGCAGGGCACTGTAGTTTTTAGCAAATGTTACTCAAACAGGAGTAATGTGTGAATTTGTTGGGGACTATTTTTAGCTGTGGATTAATACATATTTGGTGCAACAATGAGTATTTACAGCAGAAGGACGGCGCATTTGGAATTGTCTCAAAATAAACTACAGTGCTCATGTTCATGGTGATGAAGGAACATGTCACCCAGTGCAACAGTGTGGCTCACTGATGTGTTTTTAATAAATATTGGAGCTCTACGGCACAGAGGAAACAGACAATACAATAAAATTGATTGTTGGTTTTGCCTCTTTGCAGGATTTATTGACAGTAAAAAACATAGAATATCACCAGACTTATCCTTTAACTTATAAGCCTAAACACAATGATGCAATCAATGCTGTCTGATGCTTTACATGTGATGGAGGGCTGATGAAACACACAAGCAAATTCCTGGAACTGCAGGCAAGTAAATGTGTCACGCATGATGCCAAAATTAAGCTAATGATGAAAGGATGGCTCAGACTAGTGCAGCAATGTTGCATTCAAGTGGGGAGTTACTTTTGTTACGTTATCAGCAAAGCAAACCAAATGAAATGTGGAAATTCTGAGTCTATTTAGGAAATAAGTAAACATAAAAGAGTAGAGGTTTACCTGTCCTGCTTCACAAAGCAACCGCCTGGAGGAAAGTTTGGGTGGTCCACTGGCAAAGTCTTCCTCCTGCTTTACATCCCCCCTTTTTACCTACAACAGAATCAGTTCACAGTCTTTTTCCCCAAGGCAAAGAGATGAGACAATTGCTAAAAAGATAAGTGGCATCTACACTGTAGAAAAATGTAAAATCCTGATACCTTGACAGCAACTGCCACACATTACTGTTTTTAGTTTGACAAGAAGTAACTTACTATCAAAGCATTTTACAGTACAGTGTGTCACCTTGTCAAGAAACCTGCTAAAAGAAGCTGCAGTACAAAGGGAGACTGGTATATGGCATAAAAGTGAATGTATATGCTGTTCTTTCTATTTTTGCTCGGTACTTCAGAGTTCTAGCAATGACAGATGGTGGAAGGCTGATGGAAAAAAAATATTCCCACATGTTTATCCTCTTTTTTTAACTTGAAATCTTTTGGCTGAAGAGGAATAGAAATGGTCTTGGCGGGGTATGTCTTAATTCTGTGAAACAATAGCTATTACTAGCTATCAATCCTTCGGCGCATTCAATTCCTTACCGCAGACTCACAAATTCTAGACTAATAAACATATTATGAGTTCAACAAAAAAGGCCAACATGTATCTTGGTTACCCAATATAGTCTGAGCGATGAAAAGATTGTGTTGCAAAGCGGTAAATCATTTCACTCTGACGCAAACAGAAGAGGAGGGTTTATCTGTCTGGTTATTTAATTTCTGGCCTGCAGTCAAGATTCAAAAGAGGACCTATAGAGGAAGATGATAGCTCTTCCTATAATAAAAACAACAGAGTTTCCATAAAATATCAAAGTATGGTGAAAGATATGAGGCTGTAAACATGCATGTGTGTGCGCGCGTTATAAACAGTGCAGGTGAAGATGAGACGAGGGAGGAAGTACTGTTAAGTGTCTGTGAGAGTTCTGTCGACTATTCAAATAACTTCTCAAAGGAAACTCATACACGTACACAGACTCATAATTCAAAACTGATTTTACTTTGGCTGAGTCTGAGTTATTGAGTTTCCTCAATAAAATCAATCACAGAGGCAGAATGTTTTGTTTTTTTAAAGGATGAAAATCGCCGTGTGATTCAATACTGTTACAACAGAATCGGGTTATGACATCAGCATGCATACGGTGCCTTCAGAGAAAAACATCCCGCACAAGTTATTAGTTATCAACACATCCAGTACATGTCATGTTGAATTAAATGGAAAGAACAACTCAAAGGCCATAAAAATACTCAACTGTGGTTCTTGAAGGTCAGTGTCCTGCAGGGTTTTGCTCCTTTCTACTGTATTTGTTAATGAAAACAGACCCTCAATAACCACATGTTCAAACTGAGGGAAAAATCTTACCATGTATTCATGTAGTGCAATCTCTCTTTCCTCCAGTACCTGCCTCCTGGTGTGCTCCGACATGGGGTCCTTACCCAGATGAACTTGCCTGTTTGCAAGTTAAAAAAAAAACTTAACAGGGACAAAAAATGTTGACAATCAACATAACAGAGTTGTAGTTACTCTTACCATCTGAGGTGGTTGGCTTGCTCTTCCTTCACATTTTGTTGAACCTTTTTTATGAAGAGGGCTTCCTTCATCTGCCTGTTTTGAAGACCTACCATACTGCCGCCGGACATGACTAAAGTGAAGAGACACCAGCAAGATTGAAAACATTAGGCTGACTTTGTCATATGTATTCTATGAAATGCAACGCAAGCAACTTGAAAAAGATACAGTGCAAAAGGAGAATATGACAGGACGCAAAGTTAATTTGTACAACCATAAGTTTGATGAAGTGACACGCATGTTACTAGAACTGCATCCACCTTCTCTCAGGTCTTTAGAGCTGAGTTTATTGGAGTCTTTGATCAGCATCTTTGCCACCCCTGCAGGGGTACAAACATCCACCGGAGGCTTCTGTGCAGGCTTAATCCCAGTCTGATCTCTCACTGTCTACAGAGCAGGAAAAAGAAAACATTTAAGTGTAGCTGTGATGTCTAGAGTGGATTTTTACTTTTTACTTAAACAACAAAGTTTCAGTTGTTTCCGAAACTGGTATCAAAAAAGACAAATGTGGAACCAAAACTAAAAATGTCAGGGACTGCTGAAAGAAAATGAGTCTCTCCACTCCCCCTTTATCTAAGGTGAAAAGTGAAAATGAATTAATTAAGATAGCAGACTAATAAGTACATCTTACACTGTACTTAAATAAAGACCTTAACATTTTTCATGAAAGAGAGAATTTCTCATACCTATTTTCTGCATAAGAATGAATTCATTAACCTTTTCATGGAGCACCAGCCAACTACCGCTGCATTTCAAATTAGGATAAGATAGTGATGTGATTGATGAGTTAACTGACACAATCAGCCCTCTAATTTGACCATTTTTATACAAGTAAATGAGAAAAAACCTCAGCCAGTAATACACGCACTACCTTTGATTTGTCTGCTTCCTTGGTCGACCTGTATTTGTTTCTAATCCGGGGAGGCGTTTGGTTGGCAGGTGAAGATCCTTTGTACTCTGCAGACACCGCGTCTCCCCGACCCGGCTTTCCTTCCAGCTGACTATCATCCAAAAAGATTAATAAATAAATAAGGATGTACTCATATTGGAGTAAGACTCACCGTCATTTTAATTATGACAGAGCCATGCACATTAGTAAGGGCTGAAGTAGATTCATCACTAATTTGACTGCAACTGACATTTTTTTGCAATTAATTTGAGTTTGCAGAGTCAATACCAGAAAAGTGTAAATGAACAAAAACAGTGGATAGATGAAAATGAAACAGTTAGGGGAGGGGGTGGCGGGCTCAATAATAGCTTCAGTTTTGTTTATGAGGTCCAGGTTCACCTCTGGAATCATTCCAGGATCAGTTCGTAACAGATTAAGAATGGCTCTTAATTGAGTGTTTATATAATGATAAATGGGCAGCTGGAGACTTGAAGGGCATGGGGGTGGCAGGGAGGCTGAACAACGAGGTCAGAAGACAGATAATGAATTTTCATTATATTTACATTTTTTTCTTGCTGCCACATATTTTCAGAATCAGTGTCCCCCTCATGTATGTAAATGGGCATGGACAAAACATTAAAAACACATTTCAATCACTAATGATGTCCAAAAAACAACCACAGAGTTGACTCAACACCTCTCTGACACACTATCAACAAAAGCTGAACATTATAAGCGTCACAAGGATTAATTTATGGATTTATAGCAGGGCTGTTGTGTTGAGTTGCATTAGATTGCACTACATTGACAGAGAATGCGACACAGAAGCATAAATCATTCAAGTAATAAAATTAATATGTTTACTTTAAACATGGCCTCTACTGTATCTGTGTTACATAAGCCGAGCAGGGGACAGTCAGGACCTAGTGTCAGGTATTGGTTCAAGCTGGAATAAACATTGACCCTCACAGATGTGTATATTTCTTTCACGCACACATATCTCATCTTTTATTTGGTTCCACTGCAGGGAACAACAAACAGAGGGAGAATGTTTTATATGCTAAACATTCATTGGGAAGCATATCCATCTTGATATCACTGCACCAGCTACCAAGCTATTTTCATGAATTATTAACTTTCGGCCGAGATAACACCAAGACAGCGCAGTGGATAGAGCTACTGCTGTGTGATGGATAGCGCTCTCATGGGAACAGAATTAAATATTAGGTTTTATACTGGCTAGAAAACAACCAGGAGCACACAAGGCCATTTTGTCTGAATCCAGTAGGTGTGTGTTTTTACCCCCAAATGAACCATCTAGTTATAGTTTGCACATAAAACCTGCAAGTTACCATTACTGAACAGCAAGAAGAAGAAGGAAAAGGTTCTTTTTGATCACTTTATCCCATCATTTATGATTTTTGTTGCTTACAAAAAGGAAGACTAGCTGGTTGTTCGCTCACCCACAATAGACACTACAGGGAAAAACTAAGAGAGTTAAAGATCTGTCAATAAAATATGTGTTTTATATAAGCAATTTGTTGTATATCTTTGTGATGGAGTGTTGTATTCTTCAAACAGTCTCTGCTATCGCTGAGTGGTACTTCTACTAGAATGTTAGTATAATCCAGAGAAGTTGGAACTTGTAGCATCAGCTGTGGGTTATAGAGAGAGTACAACAGAGTATGAGATAGAACAGTAGGATAAGATAGCACAGTAAGATGTGTTACAGTGGAGTACAAATACAACACCAAACAAATATTTTCTGGTGACTCCTGGTCAACTGACATTAGTGGAAATACTGGTGTGTTGGTATCTAATGTCTGTACCAGGGTGAATACAGAAAGAAGCCCTTTATAAAATCTTACATAAGCATAACATTTTTTGTGAACAGTGGATTTCCCTACAAAACAATCAACAGCTCTTTATACCTGAGGGCTATGTGAGGGGCGGAGCTCCCAGTGATGGTACAGAGATAGGGTTTGGTGTTGAACTGTGAGATGACCAGCTGGATGGTGACCTGAGAAGTTTCATACTGGAAAGGACTGAAGGTCACAATGATCTTCAGCTCACCATTGGCTGGTATTACACCTGGAAGAGCAAAGATAAAACAACAGAGATGAATGAATGTGTGTGTGTGTGTGTGTGTGTGTGTATGTACTTGGCTTGTGTCAGTCAACCCAACCAGGGGTACTTGCACCCCAGGGGGTACTGATGCAGCTGCTAGGGGACATGATGAAAGATTGTGGACCAGCTCAGCTAATCTGAAAAAAATATTTTAAAAATACATCCACATATTTGTGTTAAGCATGAAAATAGTGGTGCTGATACAAATGTTTATTAATGCACACATTTATCGTCACAATAACCAGTAAGCTACCAGCTATGACAGGCTGACTGCATACCTCCCACCAACCTGAGTCAGTTGTAATTCTCATTGCATGTGTGTGAAACCTAGTTGGCAAATGAGCAGAACTTGAATAGGTAGCAAAAAGTAATGGATAACTGGTTGAAATAGTTAAAGTAGTGGATAAACAGTTAAAATAGTTAGCTTAAAGAAATGGATAAATGGTTAAAATAGTTAGCTTAAAGAAATGGATAAATGGTTAAAATAGTTAGCTTAAAGTCACTTACAAACAACTGAAATAGCTAGCTAAAAGTAATGGATAAAGCTTTGAAAGAATTAGCTAAGAGTAATTTATAAACAGTTAAAATAGTTAGCTTAAAGTATTTTACTGTATAACCAGTTAACACAGTTGAAGAAATGGATAAATAGTTGAAATTGTTAGCTTAAAGTGGTAGTAGTTGTACAAGTGCAAAGTTAATCAAATGGACCTCATTTGTTTGAGAAATTTTGTAGTAATATCTGCTTTTATAGTATACTACTATACTATACTATTTAAGTGATAAAGTTAAATAGTATCCACTTGATTCACTTCTGTCTATGAAGGGGTATTTGTGCTCATCAGATAGGGCTGTGGGCATACGTCAGAGAAGAAAGGTTGGGAACAACCGGTGTAGGTTATCCAGCCAACTGTGATATGAAATCATTGATAACTGGGTAATGACTTCAAATACAAATGAATGATCTGTGGTTACAAACGGGTGACGAATGACCTTTAAAATGATTGATGAGAGAGTGTGATTGTAGGGATGGTTCTTATTCTCTTGATCCCAAAGAGTGATAATTACTGTACCAAAAATAATATAATGTTGAATTACTATTGTTAACTGCTGTGTGACTGAATGATTTTATATTGTGACCTGCTAATGTTTTAAAGTGACCTTGGTTTACTGTACATATAGAAAGGAAAATGGACAACACATGAAAAGCATTTCCAAAATGAGAAACTCAATTATGTCTCTTCTTTTCATTCCTTGTACCAAGTTAAAATTGCAGCTGTAATTCAGATCCCAAGTGCCGGTTCCGCCATGTGTTCTGATGCTTCCCAGACCATGAATACTGCGTAATGTCAGTGTTTGGAAACTGGAGGCCTCCTTCAAGTTCTGCGATGACTTATCTAATACACAACACATACCAGTCCAAGGTTTTGAGAAAACACAGCTCACTGCTCTCCAGATGGGTTATGTTCTTAATCTGGTAGGCTAAATGAAAACACTTGAAGGAAATGCAACTTTATTTATCCATTTGACCTTTTCTTTTTGTATCTAAGAGTAACAACATGTAGAATACCATAATGTTATCTATAAAATACATGAAAAATCTGCTACAATATGTACTGTAGAAATCACATGCAATGCAATAAAAAGGTACTTTTGATGGTAAATAAATTGATTTCACTAGTTCCTACCTGCTAGAGGATGGATGGAGAAAGCCTCATGGGGCTGAATAACGTACACCTGAAACTCAAAATCAATGGGGCAGCTGCATCTCAGAGGAATAGCGTGGCTCAGGCTAGAGACAGGAGGAAACAAAGAGATGAAAGTTGGGTTTTTTTTTTATGATTTGACACCAGCAGGTGAATGGATTGGAAGCATGGTTGATTGTATGGAAGAATACAAAGAGACAGGCAAACCCTCAGGCAGGTTGGAGGTCAAAAAAAAGTCCACCATAGATGCTGCACAACGATACACACACACCTTTGTCCAAGTGGTACGGCTGGTAGGTAGATATGAGGAGGGATGTGCAGGTCATCGATGACAGGGTAAGCATGAACTGGAATAAACAGGTTCTCTTCCCCCTTAGGAAGAATGTAAGTAGGTTGAATGAACAAGACAGAGTGAAAACATGAGAGAGAAGATAAGAGAGTTTTCCAAGTAAACATGGAGACAAAAATGTACAATATGATCAGCTGCTATAACAAGTTGATGACTAACACTCTATTTGCTTGCGTGGAATAATAATATTAATCTCGTAATGAGCACCAGTGAAGACATCTAAGAGTAAATGTATGACACAGGAAATACCAACCATCTCCCAAATACCAATGTTTGGTTTCAACACAATCTTATATAAAAGCTTTCATTAGTTTTTCTTGAGAGTTCTTCCTTGTATGCTCAGATAAACTAGGTTACATGAGCTAGCTTTGGAAGGCATTTGTGTCTTTTCTGTGATTGTTGTTTGTGATTTAACAGCTTCCACGAAATGAGATTTAAGCGTAAAACAAACAGCATTAACGCACTGAAGTAGACTGTAGGATCCTAACCTTGCAGTGAACCCGAACGCAGTCATAGAAGTAACGCCACTCATCAGGACAGAACTGGACCTTCAGTGTATAGGCGAGGCCGGGGATGAGTCGATACTTCAGAGGAATCAGATGGAACGAGGTTGAATCATCAGAAACAACTGATTGCACTACGGGCAATAGGAGTCTTGAATCTTATATTCAGGTCACGATTTATAATGGAAAAAAGTACCTTTTTGGTGTAAGTTGTTTGGAAGTGCTTAGTTTGGGTGGGGATGATATGAATATTCATCACCTCGGATGAGATGTTGATTAGTTTCTGAGGGAGAGGAAGAGGAGAGAAAAGAATAATTCATTTCCATCCAATCATGTGCACTTGAGAAAACAATTTCCATATTCTGGATGCTTACATCCAGTTTCATCAAGCATATAGGGGGTAAAATCATTGCCCATTCAATTATATCCAATTTATCCTTGATGGAAATCAAATGAGAGGAATTTAAGATGGGATTGGATTTTCACTGTTATTTTATAACTGTGCTGCAATATTTTGTAAAAATCCAAATGATCTGCTTTCGGTGGGTGCATAAAGTTTAGTGAGATCTGTCATAGTGCGAGGCAGACTATTTGTCCTGTGTTTGTATATAAGAAATTGAAATAACTTATAGTAAAAACACAATGAATATTCAAAGCTCACCAGGCTCTTTAGGTAATCCTTCCCCAGGTCAAACCCACTGAAGTGAAGCTCTGAGGGCTCTGCTTGTATCAGGCTGTTGCTTTTCACTTTGGTATAGATTTCTATACGAACAAAAAAAAAGAAAATAATTACTGAAACGTAATTAGCTTTTTGCATCACAGAAAACTGTTTGAATGAAGGCTTACTCGAGTCTGCAAAGAGGCTCAGCATACTTGTAGAAAATCAAATATACCTCAGTTTTAGGGATTGTAAGGTGTACAAGACAATGCAAATGATATAACTAGTCCAAGCAACTATGTAAACTAATGGAGATGATGTAGCTTTTGCTTTTATCACACATAGAAGATTGTTTGAAATTTGGATGGAAAAAAACAAAAAATGCGAGTGCCCAATGACTGCAAATGATAACTTTATGATCTATCCCAGAGGCAATGGAGAAATGTTCATTTCTCTTGCATCCTCCAAAGGGAGGTCAGGGTCAGCTGTTCTGTACATCAGCAGCATCCCTTTAGCAACTTAGACTTCAGTGTGGTGATAAAGGTCACAGTTAACACGGGGCATTTAACCTATGGTGTCTGGATGAAGGATTGTATTTCTATGTTTAGCTGTCATTTACCTGTAAGTCTGTGTGTGTGTGTGTGTGTGTGTGTGTGTGTGTGTGTGTGTCTGTATACAATAGCATACTATGTCAATCATAGTCTGTAGTTAGTCTTGTATCAATTTGCTACAGTAATTAAGTTGATTGTTAATATTAATACTCAGTGTTGGCAGTGAAAAAAAATATTATTTATGCACCACATCAGAGGGTTTCAAAGGTCATGGTTAATAAGTACTTGATTCCAATAGATGATTGGGGATGTTGGCTCTGCTACTGCTCTCCTCCACCAGCTGGCTCAGTGGCAGAGGAGTCCCTCTCCTGAGAGGCTCCGGGAATATCTGTGGGCCAGACAGGGCCACCTCCATCCTGGCAAAAGGTCAGCTCTCACTCGTCATGAGAGAAATGACAGAAGGCTGGAGGACAGTCAAGGAGACAGCAGCCTGTTGGGAAATACTATGTTGGTAAACCTGTGACTTTTTTAATCAGAGAATCAAAGAAAGTTGTGGAAGTATAGCAGCTTATTTTGAGCCTTAAAGTGAGTGAATTAAATGTGACTATTTGTTCATCTTGACTGTCATAGTGTTGATGAAGATGCAGAAAGTACAGAGCACTAGAGACATCACATCCCCCCTAAATCTGCCATATTTGTGCTGCCCTGATTCAACTAATAAATCCAAAAAAATCATTAGGCTACATATCCTAGATAAGTTAACTTCACAGATAGTTTAAAGTTGAAACAATTTAAGAAGATATAGCTAGAAAGATACAGAATCATACCAGAATCTGATTATAGTAATTTTTATAATATTGACAGTTAGAGACGTGACAAACCTGTGAGCAAGAAGGCTAACAAAAGCTACTAGCATTAACTTAGAGACTACACAGCAAGAGTTTTACCAGCTTCTCGTGAAATACCTTCAGGACTTACTTATGTTTTACATGCACGCTCGCATTTGGTCGTTTAGATAAAATGCTCATATTCCTTCTATTTTCGTAACAAACGCCTTTCGTTTGGACGTCTCTAGTTGTTGTTAGAGGACCCTGCCATCAAACACTGTCGTTGCCATAGTGACATTTGGACTCTCAAGAGGGCGGGACAGACGTCCTGAGGGCGAATACGATTTGTCGGCTCCACGTTCCATTAAAATGTGTCAAACTAGCCAAAATAAGACCGGAAGTCAATTATTTTATCTTTCATATAAAAACCCAGACCAGAAACATACTGTTTTTGAAGTTATAGCAGGCCATTTTTGTTTGTTTTTTAATATATACTATTATACAAATTAAAGGAAATAGCACACTGTTTTTCACACTGATGCACTATACAGTATATATATGTGCCCATATTTAGGCAAGGCAAGTTTATTTATATAGCACCTCTCAACAACAAGGCAATTCAAAGTACTTTACATGACACATAAAAGACATCAAGACAAATTGTAAGAGCAACATAAGGCAATATGAAAAAGGGTTAGGGTTAGGGAGTTTGTTCCAGATATGTGGAGCATAAAAACTGAACACTGCTTCTCCATGTTTAGTTTTCAGAACAGATAGCAGACCTGTCCCTGATTAACCTGAGAGGTCTGGATGGTTCATAACGTAGCAGCAGATCAGAAATGTATCTTGGCCCTAAATGATTCAGTGCTTTATAAACCAACAGCAGTATTTTAAAATCAATTCTTTGATAGACAGTTTAAAGATCTGAGATCTGGAGTGATGTGATCCACTTTTTTTAATGATATTATTTTGAAAGTAGAAACAGGAAGTTGCAGTTTTATTATAGCTACCTTGATATAAGCGCTCAGCAGAGTGACCTGGAGGATACCGTGCGTAATTATCGACTCTGTGCGTATAGGCCTATGTTTGATTTTCACAGCTCATATATCTGCTGCATGGCAGGATGCTTGCCTTTCATTGTTATCTGATATGCAGCTTGAGGTCTGGATGTAGTAACCTGTCTTGATGGAAAAAGGGAACCTGGCCGACACAATGAAAAAACTTGGACTTATTGGAGTGCTACTGGCAGCCCAGGTGAGAAAAAAAGAGATGCGTGTTTGAACCGAATCTATGATTTCTATATAAGAAAAAGTGCGTGAACAGCTGCGTTTATTACAGGCAAAACTGTCATCAGGCTGCCATCCTCATCATCATCTCGTCAAAGAGGAAGACAAGTGCATGAAAGATCTGCTACGTTTTAAGTCACTCAAAGCAACAGGTAAGTCAGTACAATTTTTAAATAGTTTATTTTAGGCATATGTCACCTGATACTGATAATACTAAAATATTCAGCCACTTAAGAATACTGTTTTGTGAAAATTTCCATTGAAAAAACACTTTATGTTGGTGATCTCTGAAATGCATGAAACAAATCATTGAATAGGCCTTTTATAGTGTAACCTATTGAAATCTGATGCAATGTTTTAGTGACATCTAGTGGTCATACAATATAATGCACGCTAACACTTGTATTTATGAAGAGAAATTTCAGAAAGTATTTTATATTGCAGGGTCAAGACTAATCCAGATATGGTGGTTTTGTAGTTTTTATCCTGCAATTAAAAACATCAAACCAAATATTTTGTTTTATATTTTATATTATATCATGATGTTATAATGTCTCTCCATTTTTTGGGCGGAATTCCATAAACTCAAAGTAAAACGTGTAATTTTTTTGTTTCTATCAAGAAAACAATATGACTGTACACTGTAAGGGAATGTGGGATTACCTGAACTGCTGGCCACCTGCTTCTCTTGGGGAAACTGTCTCTCAACCGTGTCCCGAATTTTTCAACGCAGAAGGTGAGATACTCCACACACACACACACACACACACACACACACACTGACACACAAATACAAACAGACATCCATTATCTATACCACATTGCACTGGTTAATTATTTGCCAGGAAACGAATTTGTTTTCATAAGGAACTGAGACAGCTTATCCCTCTCAGGGTCTGTCTACAAACATTCAGCCATAAAAATGCTTGTGTACATAGAGACGGCGGGTAACACATTGGAGTGCTACGTTTACGTGGGGAGATGAGGATGATAGATTTCATCATAATTTATCTGAAGAACCAGATGTTTATAGAAGCAACTGAAGAGGGAAAGTGATGGTTTTGCAGCTTCTTACTGTCAAATAAATCAGAGAACACAGACGTATTTGGCTCAGATGCATATACACTCAGAGGACAGAGACAGACCTGTGGTTGTATTGCCATTTTGCAGGTAAAGTGTATCGCAACTGCACTGCCAACGGCTGGACAGACCCTCTTGTTCCACATGAGGATGCATGTGGCTACACTTTCAATGAGACACTCCACTTTCTTGGGGAGGTTGGTGGCATCTAATACACATTCAATACATGTAGTTTATCCAATATAATGTATGACTAGGACAAATGCACCCAATTTTGCATTTACAAAATACCATAGTATCTACACATATGCCTCCTGAGATGGTTGATAAACTGTAAGAATTTTATATCACCATAATTATTATTTCTATGTGTGCTTAAAGGACAAGTACACATTTTTTCAAGTCTGTCAGTCAGGTGCCCAAATGAACACTGAAACAGATTTTTTTTTTGCTGTAATATGAAGTTGTCTAAATGAGTCAAATCAAGTAGATATCTTTCAACGTTACAGTCTTTTTAGTGCCAAAGTCCCTTTTTTGTGACTATACTTCCACCACAGCTCAACAAGGAAACACAAAGAGGGAATTTGATGCTAAGAAAGACTGTAAATGTGGCAGATATCCACTTGATATGACAAACTCAGACCGCTGAAGCCTCATATAAGCTTCAGATAAACTTTTAAATGCATTTTTGCATGAAATGACTGTGTGGACACACTGTGGATTTTGGCCTCCATCACTTACATTAAAAGCACATTTGAAGGGGGTCTTTTAATAGCCAGTATGAACAGGAGGAATGATTACAGTGAGGAAAACCTCTTTCAGTGTTCATATTGACACCTGACTGTTGTTTTCAGACAGACTGGAAAAATTGTGAACCTATCTTTTAAAGGAATAGCTTGAAAATTTGGGAAATTCTCTTTCTTGCCAAGAGCTACATGAGAAGATTGATTCCACTCTCATCTATGTGCTAAGTATGGAGCTAGAGCTAGGAGACGGTTAGCTTAGCTTAGAATAAGATTGGAACCAGGGAGAAACAACTAGCTTGGCTCTGTCCAAAGGTACAAGAATCTTCCTACCAGCACTTCTAAAGCTCACAAATAAATACAATATATTTTGTTTGTTTAAAACAAACAACAATTGCAATGTAAAAATGGCAAGTTGTGGTTTTACAGGGAGTTACATGGTGGACCTGTTTCCTAGTATTGTTTTTCTTGTCTTGTTGTCATCATGAGGTTGCCAGGCAAAGTGGTTACTGGCCCAGCCATGAAAGAGTCCTGATATTTCCTTGTAAAACCACAGCTTACTGTTAACTTTACATTACGTGTTTTTTTGTTTGTTTGTTTTTTTTTTCCACAAATTATAACGTTAGGTCGTGTTATCTTTGAATGGAGTCATGCTAGCTGTTTTCCCTGCTTACAGTCTTAACACTAAACTTATGTAAGAGTGAAATTGTGTCATGTACAAAATTATATAAACAAGTTTAGCATAGTCTTTTTGAATTGCTATTTAGTATCTTGTTTACACATATTTAGAGTGTTTGTACATTGAATTTGAAGCTAGGTCCAGCAGGCAATTAGCTTAGCTTAGCATAAGAAGTGGAGGCAGGGGGAAACAGCCAGCCTGGCTATAAATGTTTAAAAAAAAAAATCCCACCTAGCTTTTGACAGCACCAGGCTAACTGTCTCAACCTGCCTCCACTCCATATGCTAAGATAAGCTAACTGGCAACCAACTCTAAAGAGTTTTAACATGTTACCAAACTTTCAGTTGTAAAATAAATTTGATACCTGAATTTTTTATTTTACTGCTTTATCCAGACCCAGGCTGAAATACTGTTTAAAATCATAAAATATTGTCAGCAACTTAGTATTAACTCAATCATGCATACGTTTGAGCTCACTTTAAGCAATAAACATTCTCAAACACTTCTCCTCACATGAGCTGTTTAAACAATGGGAGGTGATAAACTGTATTATCAAATCATATTTGTGCTGTTATGGAGGTGATAAACTGATGAGCATGTTCTCTTTTCTTTGTTCAGCCGTTAGATTCTCATTTGTATTTCTCCTACGTGAAGACCATGTATACAGCAGGATACGCGCTCTCTCTCATCTCTCTCACCATCGCCATCGCCATATTCTGTCTGTTTAGGTGAGAAACTTTATTTTTCTTATCCCTGTGTCCCTCCTTCTTCCATAATAACCCGTGTGAAATGCAGTTTTTGAAGTGAACCTGCCCCTAAAGCTGATGAATTATGCAACAAACCTCAAACTCTGAATGTTAATATTTCTTCAGGAAGCTGCACTGTACCAGGAACTACATTCACATCCAGCTGTTCATCTCCTTTATCCTGAAAGCCATCTTCATCTTCATCAGAGACTCTCTGCTATTTAAGAATGAAGAGCTCTACCACTGTGACTCCTATCCTGTATCAATACTACCATTAACACATTTACATGCCCAGTTGATATTCATAAACTCACTAAAATATACTACATACGTTGAACATTTGCTACTTGAAAAAGATCCAGTGAATCTAAAACCTAAAACCTGTGTGAATAGTAAATCTATTCAAAGTGATCATAATTTAATCTGTAAAAGGCACATAAAATGTGTAAAAGGTTGGATGGGTGTCATTTGGATTGTTAAAAATTTTGGGTTCTGCTTATTTTCTTTGTTGCAGAAAATTAGATGAAAAGATCGACACCACTCTGTATGCTAAATATAACACTAGAACCAGGTGACAGTTAGCTTAGCTTAGCATAAAGACTGGAAGCAAAAGGGAAACAACAGCTATTCTGGCTCTGTCTTACAGTCTTACAGGGGGTTACATGCTGAAACTATTTCATGGTAGGGAGCGTTGACTTCTTGTCCTGCACATAACCTCCAGTAAAATCATGTTCTCTGTGAGAATCGTGTTGTTCTCACAGAAAAGTTTTATTAAACATAGGAGATATAATCTGTTCATTAGTGAGCTTTGAGGCGCTCATAGTCTGATGTTTATTTAACTTTTGGACCGAGCCAGGCTAGTTGTTTCATCATGCTAAAATTTGTCTAGAAAAATCCTAAGCTGAATGTTTGGTGCAGTAAAACAAGTGTGTTTTGCCACAAGATGGTGCTAGTTAACTATTAGATGTCAACAAAAGCTACTTTTTTGTTACACTAATGTGAGTGTGTTGAACCAGTGTATTTCAGGGTACAATACATTATATGACCACTAGGTATCAGTAAAACATTGCATCAAATTTCTGCTGGTTAAAAAGGCTCACACCTTAGTTTTTGTATGTTGTGATCAAATTAGATATAATGTGTTAATTTGTGAGCTATGAGTTGCTGAAAGGCAGTTTTTCTTCCTTAGGACAGAGCCAGGCTAGCTGTTTTCCACTGCTTCCAGTCTTTATGCTAAGCTAAGCTAATCGTCTGCTGCTTCATATTTAGTGTACAGAAATGAGAGTGGTATCAATCTTCTTATCTAACTCTCTGCAAGAAAGCTAAGTGTATTTCCCAAAATGTAAAACTGGTCCTTTAAAAATATTGTAATATAATTTGATTATTACTTGTTTAAGCTGCTTGTTTAAGATTTTTGTATTTACCCAAAAACCTTACACTCTCTTCAGTCCATACAATCATACAACAAGGTCCATAGCAGGACTTTTACAATATTGTAACATGAACAAATCACATTCAGCCTTTAACCAGCTCCTCAACACTAATACCACTCCTGTAACTGTGTGTGGCAGGTGGCATGTAAGGTCGTGCTGATGTTTTCCAACTACTCCATCCTGGCAAACTACAGCTGGCTGCTGGTGGAGGGTCACTTCCTCTTCACGCTGGTGAGCCGCTCCTTCTTCTCCCTGAAGAAACACCTCGTCTGGTACATCGTCCTCAGCTGGGGTAGGGAATCACATATTTCTCTGTGCTTCACACATATACATATGTGAAGTTGGCTTTATGAAACACTGATTCAGTGCTTTTTTGAGACTTAACAAAAACTTACTTCATCACACAGGTATACCACTGATTGTTATTGTCTCCTGGGGGTGTGCCAAATATTTTTATGAGGATGAAGGGTAAGGAGTGTAAAAATCAGTTTCCTTCATTCATTCATACATTTATGATATTATCATATAATAATTTTTTTATTTCATTGATAAAGCTGTTGGGAAACCAGGAAACTTGAATGGATTTGGTGGATACTTCGAGTTCCAGTTTTACTCACTATATTTGTAAATACTTTCTTTATTACTAAAACCTCACTCTTTTTTAACATTAACATGTAAGATGTGTATTATAAAGTAGCATAGCAGCAGCGCTTACAGGTTTTTATCATTTCAGATTAATCTCATCTTTTTCTTGGGCATTTTGAGGATACTGGTGAGCAAACTCAGAATGCCAGATGCACAGAGGAATGAATTCAACCAGTACAAGTGAGTAGTACACTGATCACACTGTGGTATTGTTACAATGGCATACTGTTGATATGTAAAATTGAAGCCTGTAGTTTATTATGTATGTAAATACGGTGTTTTTGAGGTATAGACCTTGTATTTTGCATAGGATAAGGGATTAAAGAGCATTTGGATCCTTACTCCAGTTTGCTTTTAATACACACTAGCAGGTTCATTTCGACGGGACAGACATAAATACATGTGTGAGAGCTGGAGAAAGTTAATTATCTCTATTGAAATGAAAAAAAAAAATGCTTCTGCTTTTCCTTCACCAGGAGGCTGATCAAATCCACATTTTTCCTGGTGGCTCTGTTTGGTCTGCAGTACATCGTGTTTGCTTTGTTACCAGTTCAAGTCAGCAGCTTAGTGTTTAAGATATGGACCTTTGCTGAGCTGGCTCTGTCATCCATACAGGTAAATGAGGTGTACGTGTGAAGCAGACAGAGCACCAGATAAACTCAGAATAAGGACAAATACAACTGCAGTCGCTGACATATGCACCTTTCTCTTTTATTTCTTCTTAAAGGGCTTTGTGGTCGCTGTCCTCTACTCTTTCATGAACGGAGAGGTAAGAACTGGTCAGCCAATTAGAGCCAAAACCTTTCAGTTCAGAAATTAGAAATGCAGGTTTTGATAGCGTGGAGTAACTTGGGGATCTGTGACGTGCACATTTCCAGGTGCAACATGAGATTCAGAGGAGGTGGAGGAGGTGGAGGCTGACTCAGCACCTGCCCAGTCGACCCAAGCAGCATCACAGCTCCGTCAGCCAGAGCGGGTCTCCTCACACACAGGTCTCCCTGCTACCCTGCTCTCCAGGCAGCCTGACAACCAGCGGGCTCCCTATGGATACTATGGACGTGATTTAAGTTGGGACTGGCATGTTTTCTTTCTTTCCTTGTTGATACATATTCAATCCTGGCTTAGTGCTGACTGTCAATTAGTCTACAACTGCAGCTTGAGTGTTTACTGCTGTCAAATGCATATTTTTCTAATCCCTGGAGTGGTTTTATCTGAGAATGTCAGGATGTAAAATGTACAGTTGGTAAATTGTCAGTCTTTGTAGTAATTACACATATTTAAAATGAATATAGCAATGATTTATGTTCACATGCTACAGTTACAACCTGTAATGATGCACTTAATTGTTCAGGTGACAATAAGCCTCAAAAGGGCAATAGCAAAAATTCTAAAATATCTATTAAAGGGGTACCCATGCTATTTAGTATTATACTTCATAAAGTCAAGGGACTTGGGAAAGACAGATTTGAGAAAGAGAGGTCAAAATTGTTACAGCAGAGACTGAGATATCCTGACTTTTTGTACCTGGTACTGGTCAAGCTTCAAGAACACTGGATCCTACACTTCCCATGATGCAATTCATTAGCTTCTTTCCTTAGATAATAAGTACTTTAAACTCCACGACTCCAGTTTGTAACGTACAGGCTTTCTGTAAAAAAAAGTTTGAAGCCCAATCTGAGATAACCCTGATCAGGGTTGTTTTATCAGACTCTTCCAGAGCCAGAGAAGACATTATCACATTGTACAACTGGGTACTTTTCCTTGTGGTGATTAAACTGAAAATTGGTTGGCTATGTGCTTCTAAAACCCCAAAAACATGATTCACCATCAGCCGAACTACAGTGACTGCCCTCAAGTGTTTTTCTAGCTGCCCTGTGATCCAATTCAACAGTTGAAATGAAGCACCACCCTCAATTACAACTGTGCACAATCTGCCATCTGTACTGAACATCTGTGGGACGAAGCTGTGTCTTCTGCAGATAAGTGTCAAAACTCGCTGGACATTTGGACATCGTTGTTTCATAGAGGACAACAGCAACAAATGAAACAAAGAACAGAAACTAATGAGAACAAGTATTTATTTTTAATTGCCATTTCTGTATACAGACACTCTGTTCTGAAGGTTTCTATATGAAAATGTATTTGCATTTTAGAAAATTCACTTTCTTGCCTAGAGTGAGTTAGTTAGATGAGAAGAACATACTGTTTGGAGTTTTTATTTTTTTTATTTTATTTAAAAAAAAATTTGTACCTCACTTTTCTATTATTACCTTATTTTGCTATTTGGAATTTTCATTTATTTCTAATCCTGCCTTTGGTGTTTCCTCACTGCAAATTAATGAGATTTATGATAACATTTCCCCAGTTCCTGTTTTTATTGAGCGTTGTTACTATTGAGTGCTTTATTAATTACAAAGTCATTTATCGCTTTGTGTGTGGATGGGGGGGGGGGCTACTGTTTTATTGTGTGAAGCACTTTGTATTACATTTTGTTTGTAAGAGAAGTGCTATACAAATAAAGTCTGATTGATTGATTGGTTGAAGATTGATAACTTTCTCATGTTTGTAAAATATGAAAGTCAGCAGGCGATTAGCTTAGCTTAGCATAAAGACTGAAAGCAGGGGGAAACAGTTAGCCTAGCTCTGTCAGGCTGATTTTTTAACCATTGGACAGAGCCAGGGTAGTTGCCAAATTTCCAGTCTGTATGCTAAGCTAAGCTAACCACTTGATGGCTCTATAGATTCAAATGAATTTCCCAAAATGATGAACTATTCCTTTAAACACTTCTATGTTTTAACCAGTGTGGAGTATCAGAAAGTATTCCAAATTGCGTTGTTCTCTAGCATTTGACCTTTTATGTCTTACATGGCAATAAAGTACTCTTAGAGAGTAGCATCATTTAAAATCAGTCCATAAGATTCTCAAATTTCTTGTGTCTATTAAAAAAGGGAGATATGACACTGAAAATACTTCAAGTGTTTGTGAGACACAAACTCTAGATTCCATATTTTGCCTTCAGCTTCTCCACCACATCAACATAGGAGGCCATTGCTTCTTCTTTGGACAGACCTGTAGGTTTGGTAACAGAAACACCAGCTAAACATCTGCTCAGCAGTTTAAAAATAAAAATCTGACACAGTCAAACCCAACATTAATGTTTTTTGTAGATAATTTCATTAATGTGTTTCAAACTAGGCTTTGTGGAAGAATAATCTTCCCTAAAACAAGATGTTTAGACATTTTCTACTGAAAAAAATAGTTCTATCAATCTGACCTTTCTTTTGATTCCATGCATCCCATTTTCCTCGTCCTGTCAAGTCAAACATCCCTGGACGGTCTGTGGATGTAAATGGAACCATTGTTCGCTGTAGTTAAAGCCATTTCAAAAACTTTGTGTCATTTGCTCTTATACCCACACAGTAACAATAAATAACAATAACAGATGCAACACAGGTGAGCTTCAAAGTCCCTGAAAACCTATTTTCTCAATCAGCTTCTTGTTATGAGCAATATGGTTCTACATAAACACACAATTGTCTGCCAAATTCAGAGCATTTTATTAGTTATTTTGTATGAAGAATTTCTGTATTTTGTGTTTTTGAGAGTCGTAACTCTTAATGAATAAGAATAAAGTGTTTTTAAACCAGGTTTTAACTTTGATTGTTGCTCATTTAGTCATGAATATTAATGTTGTAAAGAAATATATATGGATATGAAACTTTCATATCAGTTTTCAGGGCCTCATTTTGAATATTCATGTCAGTAATAGTGCATTTTTGTCTATGTAGACTATGTAAACTTATCAGTCTTGCCATCAATTATAGTATGACACCTAACTCGTCGGGCCTGATTTTTTCCCTCAACCACACCTCACTGTGAGTCTTTGCACAAGTACTTGACAGCCCAGAACACCACAGAACAATCTCTCTCTTTAGTGTTTCTGTTTGAAATTCTACAATGTTAAAAACACTCACCTGTGTTAACATCTCCAGCTGTGGCTTGTTTATATAAACCATATAGTGCAGTCAGTTCTTCACGGTTTGGTCTCTGTTTCAGTATCTTCGCCTCTTCTGCTGCTTTTTCAAAGGATTCCTGGTAGGGGAAGAAAATACAAGCTGGTACAGAGATCTGTGTCAAAGTGTTGATGAAATGCATTGTCATCTTCAAACTTATAACTCGCATGGTGCAGCGCTGAGAAGAAATATTGTTCTTGTAAAATAATAAGCTTATTTAAATCTTAACACAGCTAGCTACAGTAAGCAGAACCATTCCTATGTTATGTAACAACCTCATTACAATTCCTGTGAAACAATAGGCCAGCATACCTGAGAGATAACTTCATAATATCATAAATATTTGATGTAACATTGTAGGGAAGGCTTCAAAAGCAATAGTACTTACAGTCATGGCTGCAGAGAGAAAGTGACACACCTTGCTGCTGCAGCTGAACTCACATCCCAGTTTTCAGTCGTCAAACTCGTCCTACAATGATGTTGTCTGTCAGTGTCACACATTCGCTGAGGGAAATAAAGTGGGAGGTCGCTCTTTAAGTCAACACCCTCGGCGAGGACACATTATGAATACTCTTCATGATGAAGAAAAGTGATTATTATTCAATGTACCTGCTGTATGTTTTGCCAAATGTTTCATTATGTCGTTCCCTCCCACGTGACTTAGTTGTGATAAGGCTGCATGGAAAACATATCTCATTACTCTTGTGTTCCTCAATGTTAATATTCATGTCATGGAAAAGGTTTCTGTCTTTGTGTGGAAAGATTATTCACCCACCACAATGTGGCAGCACCTACACAGCTAACAGACTGTCTGCAGACTTCTTTGTCCTTACCTGATATTGATAAAACACTGACAACCCAATGAGCCCAATATCTACAAACCTTTTTCACACTAAATGATTAAAGCATTAAATAAAACACTGAAGAATATAACTTGTAGAAAAAATGTTTTATTCTATGTTCTAGAAATATCAGTTTGAAATTGTAACATTCATGTCTTCATGGTGAGAGACATTTAAATTTCAGTACACTACTATACTATATTTTCATTTAGATTCATAAAACATCTATCTGTGACGGTATCAGAAAATCATCTTTGGCAAAGACACAAAAACAGAGAAAATGCAAACTCACTTGAACATAAAAACACAAACGGCATCTTTTTTTGTTCATAATGAAAACAACTGAGAAGTTATTTAACAGCCCGCTCAGAGTTTTTAGTCAACTGTATTCTACTTATCAGCAGGTGAGTTTAGTACAACATACAAAATAATAATCAGTAACATAAAAAAATAGAAATTAAAAAAAGCCAAATGTAGTTTTCTTAAATTCTGTACACACTCGTACTGTGGTTGACAATGCCAGCCAACCCACAGCAGCACAGTGTGACAGATACTTCAGCAGCAGTGCTTCAGACTTTGTTTTTCCAGATGGCACAGTAGAGCTTATGAACAACGCACTAGTAAGGGACTGTATGAAAATGATTAGGGGTGGGGGTGGTCAGAGAAGATAATATGGTGCAATTAAGATAATATGATTTTCATTTTTGTTGAAGGCAGGGTGGTCTGACTTTTTGGAGAGAGGTAGTTTCTTTCTTTTTCTGTCCCCATATTGATATTTTAATTCAGCCTCCCCTTGACGTGGGTCACTTTAAATTCTTTATGCTTCGCCTCTTTTAGTGATTTATGGTTAAAGGACTTATACCAACCCAATACTGTTTTAATATTTTTGAGAGGAGGTTCATGCTTTTTTTAAAAAGTGAACCCCGTCTCCACCCAAATAATTTGCATACAGTCCCTTAACATTTAAATGAATATGACAGCACATTGAATTTTGAACGTATTGCGAAACAAAATATAGAAAAAAATGAAACACTGACTTGTTGTGATGAAGATGATTGGCTATTTTTCTAACGTGGCTGACAAAAATAACCTATACATCAAAATTTTTGAAAGACAGGAACGTACCAGACAAGAGGAAGAACCGACTACCTCTGATGATCACAGTAAAGACTCAGTTATGAACTTGTGTTGCTTCTGCTAAAATAATTTTTCTTCAGTTCTGTGTTGAAGCTTCAAACAGAGTAAAAACAGAAATAATAAATTAAAGTAAAAAGCATGAGGATGAACTAAATACTCATTGTTGAGATTGCATAGTGCAAAAAGGTTGAGGGCATCAATACTCGTCAAATATCTCTAAAGACAGATATATTCTATTGAACTACCTGTTACTTGTTTAAAGGACACAAATCACTGAAATTACTCAGACGAGAGACACAGAAATCTTTCAATAGATTCCAAGCTTGTATAAATCATTTCTCTTCTATGTGAATGTTGTTTAAGAGCTCTGCTTTTACACCTTTTTCTCTGGATCATCTAACGTACATCTAAACAGCACGTTCTTCACACGTTACTGACATCCTCCAGGCCGCTGTGACAGTCGTCGTCCGGCAGGGTGAAGCGGATGTGCCGGCTCTTCTCCCAGCCGCGGCGGATCTGTCGGAGCCGCAGGGCCACGCAGGGCACGAAGAGAGCCAGGCGGCCCAGCAGGACCGTGATAGGGAGAATCAGGACCAGAATGAAGGTGGGCGGCAGGTGGAAGCGATACTGGGCCGCTTCGAAGGCGCGGCCCCAGCCGTAGAGGAGTGTGTGGAGGGTGGCCATGGATAAGGCACAGTAACCCAGAGTGGACTGCAGGAGGTGGGAGAGGGGTGTCAGATTACTACATCAAGCTTTTTACGACATGGATCAGACTTTTGTAGCGGTGGCCAACACTCCTCTTAATTTAGATATTTTAATCACTAAATTAAGAACGTTTAGGGACACAAAGACATTGTTTGGAAGTCCTTTACATGCTATAACGCTAAAAATATGACTCACATTGTTTAAAAAAATGAGAGAGAGTGAGATTTTCCCTTGAAGTGACTCCTCTTCAGTCCAGTCGGCCCACTACATTAGCTCACAGGCTACTGAAGACCCCGAGGAAACACACTGACCTACCACTCATGACCTGAACGAACGCCACCAGTGTATGCATGTGTGTGTGTGTGTGAGTGACTGCCATATAGCCACCTACACAGCCCACTAATTACAAAGACTTCCCAAGGTTGAGTGGGGTAGTGGTCAGGGGTTAAAAATAGCTTCTCCCTTGTTCACACACTGACTGGGCTGAGTGGATTATAATTCCCAGTGTATCTACAACTGCAATGGACATGTTGGGAGATATTTGATATCTTTACAACAAGTACAGTAAGTCTGTGCAGAAAATGGTAAATGTCTGTGAACCTGGATCACATAATTCAGAGATTAGAGAAATGCTTAAGACTAATCTGCTGCACATTTTTGTCATTTCTTACTAAAACCTGTCATATGATGAGAACATGTGCTATTTTATATAATGTGGTTTATATAATACTGTTTAGGTAGTTTTGGGGGGTTTTTATAAGCAAAAACTAGTTCTTGTATGTGGAACTCTGGGACTAAGATATACAAGGTTCAGTTCAAATCAAACGTTATTTTGCATTGATGTGTTTATTCACAGTATTCATCTTGTCATTCTGACACAGACGATACTGAAAATGTCTTAATTCTTAATGCAAAATGCAACATTCCTTAATTCCCAATTTGAAACATCCGTATTAAATCACAGCATCACCACATTGTATACTGCATTCATCACTGAATTTCAATCAGTTTGGCATTTTAAAGGTGCAGTGTGGGGCTTTTGTCTCCCCCCTCTGGCAATGAGAGTAAAGGGTGGCGCTCAGCTGGGATTGCTTGACACAGGCATGTAGCACATGCACCCCAGATGACAGGCACACAGAGAGGGCAGGTAAAAACAGATATGTTTTGACAGTCCACCGGCCCAAAAAACGTATTTTTTGACAGCCTACCAGCCCACCAGCCGGGATTTGTCCCAGTATGCCCGATGGCCAGTAAACCACTGGCCGTAACCTCCTGTTGCTGCTGTAAAACTGTGGATTAATTGTTTCAGCGTCACACAACCCCCCCGATAATTTCACTATCAGAATCTGATCTAGTAATAAGCATTGGAACTCTAATATGAGGTGTCTGTATTCTGAGAACTGAGCATGTGTGATTTTGCATTGATTTAGTGTTTTGAAATTTGTATTGAAGCAGCATTTAGTGTTTAAAAGGTATACTGAAACTCTGTTGTGAAAATGGAGCCAAAGAAATCAGTAAACACTGTAATTTATATACATTTTCATCTAGAAATTCCTAATTCCTTATTTCTAAACAGTCTACCAGCTGAACAGTTTCCCAAAAATGTCAGGTTTTCATGTTTAAAAGCGAGCTAGACGTGGTTGATCCCTACAAGTAGTTTCAACTAATTCAAAACATACAGATTAAGTGGACAACATCCTGCCCTCGAGGACTAAGTGTGTAATCGTGAATGAGACCAAAACAAGCGCAAACACTTCTCACACTCACAGATATTTCTATACACGCGTACACACAAGATACGTGAACGCACTGTCCTGCAGCAAGCTCGGATGTGCCGGGCAGAGACTTTCACCGCGGCCGGCTGTCGGCACATGACTAATCTGACGGCCACCAGATTAGTTTAACGGAGAGATGAAAGAGGGAAAGCAGAGCAGACGGACCGCGAGGAGAGAGGAGAGGAGAGGAGAGGAGAGGAGAGGATGAGGAGAGGAGAGGAGAGGAGAGGAACTGTGTGTGTACTGACTCACAACACTCCTGACGGCTTTGTCACAGCCCAAGTTTAACACTGAATCTGGGGCAGCTGCAGGAGTGCAAACACTTGTGTGTGACTCCGAGCCCATGTGAGCATATAAGAGAAACAGCACGCCAGGATGTGTGTGTGTGTGTGTGTGTCAAGTGTCGCGTGTGACAATCTTTGGCTGTCATTCTGCATTAGTCACATCTGTGTGTGTGTGCTTGTGTGTAAGGGCGGGAATCACAGACGAACTCACGATACGACACTATCATGATATTCTTCCCACGATAACGATATATCACAACAAAGGCGATACATCTGTGTTTCTAGCTCCGACACAGAGAGTCTGACAGCTTTATTTTTTATGTTTGGAAATATCGCGATACATTGCAGTGTCCCACCCCTACATGTGTGTGTGTGACTGCGTTTACCTGTATGAAGCTGAACTCTCTCCAGTTGATGGTGTTGGCCACCGAAGGCAGCGAGGCGACAGCCAGCAGAGAGAGCAGCCCGAGGGCCATGATGCCCACGGAGACGTACAACTCCATCCTCCACACCTCCTCTTCAACCCACGGGTCCTCCGTCCCCTCCTTCATCTGGACACCACAAAAGCAATTGGTTTCAGAAGACAAGCCCTTCAGTCAGCTTTACAGCCATTAGACTTGTCACTTCTAGGGATTACATTCAGGAATCAGGTTTTTTTTAACATTATGTCTGGCTGATGCACAAAAACATATGAAAGCAGAAGAACAGCATGCTGATTTCATGTATGTGGACACATCATTGTGTTATCATAGTGTAGAAATCATTTGCAACCAAGACACAAAGCTGCTTATCAATGTAACTGTTTTAACTAAAACCACCGGGGATTAATTTGAATTTTTAAGACAAATGTTACAGACAGAATGTGAAGTTCCAGACTAGGAGTAGTACTGATGCACAGACATCATACCTTAGATTTCAGTCTGAGTATCATGCTACCATCTCTGCAGGCTAAGAGATGAATTGGCCCTGAGAGGTTGTTATGCTTACATTTTGATTGTTGGCAGGTAATATATCAAAGCTGGGTAGGTCGGACAAGGCGACAACTTTTATCAATATCAGACTCAGCGTGCTAGGCTGCGGCTATTTCCTGGAAGCAGTATGTACCAGTACAGAACCAGCACATAGAGAGCTGAAAAAGTCTCAGTAGTAGTTGTTCATTCGTTTTTTGCTTGCACTAGATTAGGAGAAATTCAGAACCTCACTGATATGATCCCTTGACGTTTAGGTTAACAGATGGATGCCTTAATCTCACTCATGCACAGAGACTCCTCTGCTGCTTCCTCTCACCTGTTTCAAAGCGAGGCTGATCAGTTTGAAGCGGGCAGACTTCCTCATGGGCAGACACAGACTGTAGATGGCGTGCAGAACTGCGCACAGGAAGCTACACAGACCAAACTGCTTCCTCCTGATGAGCCAGCGGTCCAGCCAGTTAGGGAAGCGTTTGTACTTGGTGCCCCACCACAGCTGGAGGAAAGCAGCGCACAAACCCGGCATGTAAACCAGCGCCAACATCACCAAGGCGACAGAGGGAAGGGTGACGTTGACAGTGTCAATGGGCATTTTATAGAAAGCGTTCTTCCCTGATGCGATGTAGGGCTGCAGGACGTCACGGGTGAAGTTGTACAGGTAGAAGAAGATGAACAGGAAGAGGGTGCAGAGGACGGGGATGCGCCAGGAAGGAAATAGATAAAGGGGGAGGTTTTCGATCTCCAGAGAGGAGGAGAGGAGGCCCATATCCACGGGGACGAAGCCCATTCTGCGACAGAGCTGTATGACCGAGCTCTTGGCTTTACTACTGTCACTGCACAGGAAAACCTGAAGAAGAAAGAGGACAAAAAGATGAGTGAGCCCCCAAGTCCTCACTAGAATTCTTACTCCCACTATTCTTCTTCTATCTCTCCATATCTGTCTTTCCTCATTTTGTTAAATTTTCCTGCTGTTTATAACAAATCTTTTACTGTTTGTTTGCAAAGCTAATCTGAACCATAACGGGCTGTTGATGTTTCCTACCTGTCTGCTTCCATCTCGAGGTCCCACCTGGAGCGTCCACGCTGATATAGTGTTAAACGCTTTGACTACACAACTCTCTGGAAACAGGTCGGCAAGCTGTTCGGCATTCGAGGGCCCTTCTCGGTTTATCCGCAACCCATTGCTGACGTCCACCAGAGTCTTTCCAGCTAGCGCCGGCTTTAGGCACACCAGCGTGGAGTGATGCTCAGGGAACACAGCGACAAAGACCAGGTCTGCCTGGCTGGCCGCCTCCATCTGGGAGGTCACCTGGAAGACAAAGAAAGAAACAGTCTGTATCAAGAGGAGTGGACGCACAGTAGAAGTACATACGATAAGCACAGGAATATTATTAGACATTAAAATAATTGTGTCCAGTTTAGTATCATGTGATGAACTAAATAATCATCCAAAAAATTATGAAACCCCTAATTTTTGGCAACTTCTGTACATTTTATTATTACTCTTACACTTATGATCGCTCCTTTCACTTCAAGTGTTATTCCAAACAAAATGTATCTCTTTTATTTATCATAATAATGTAGTTATTTTATCTGTTTTCATATTTGATACTTGTAATACATCATTAGTTGAGTTAAAGGAACAGTTAAATATTTTGGGAAATGTGCTAATTCACTTTCCTGCCAAGACTGAGCTGAGAGGATCGATACCACTCTTATGTCTGTTTGCTAAACATAAAGCTAGAGCCAGCAAGCCATTAGCTTAGCTTAGCATAAAGACTGGAAACAAGAGGACAAAGCTAGCCAAAACAAACCTCTAAAGCTCACTGATCACTAAATATCTAGTTTGTTTAAACTATACAAAGACCAGAATGGAATGCTAAGCTGTTTCCAGTCTTTATTATTTCATTAAATTTTTAGCTATTACTTTAATAAAAAATATATGAAGGATTGCAAATGTTAGCTAATCTTTTACCTCTGTCATATGACTGTGTCATGAGAAAGTTACCATAGAAAACATGCAGCTCTAAGTGTATGAATTAGGATATAATTCATCACATTTTCATTCAAATGACTGTACATATACGCATTGATTTATATTATTTGGAGGAGAATACAAATATCAGATATTCTACCACCCATAAAGGTTGATGCTGATACTGAAACGCACCTCATAAGCTTTTCAGAAAGCAGTTGAGTATAAATAAAATGTATGATATCTGATAGAGGGAATGCTTTTTAATGCTGATATAGTCTGATATAACAGGACATCCTTCAAAAATGATTAACTTCTTTATGCTGTTCTCATACCACAGCTGACTCGATTATCTGTTAGGTACAGTACCAACAGTTTGGACACACCTTCCCATTCACTTGAATGAGAAAGTGAGTCCAAACCTTTGACTGATGCTGTGTATATATATATTCAGGATACTAACAGCTATTATCCCTTGTGGTTTAAGTATGAGTAAATATATAATTATCACCACAGGGAGAGAAACAAAAACACCAGTTACATGGTGAGTGTGAGTGTCACTACGGGAGACAGGCAGACTGTGTGTGTCACCTCGGCCTCTTCGGGGAACAGAGCCACGGAGCGTTTGGGGGTCCGGCTCCCCACCACCACCTGGTAACCGGAGGCCACCAGCCTTCTGGCGAGCGAGCGGGAGAAGTCGCCCGTACCCAGGATACCAATCACCGGAGTGCCAGGTTCAGACACGGAGGCTTCGAGGTGTCTGGAGCCTCCTCCTTCGCCTCTGTCTCGTATTAAAGGCCGTGACATTTCATCAAGCATAGTGCACTGACACACAGAGAGAGGGGATACGGTTATTCTTTTGGTTTATGTGTATTTGCATCCATATTAATTGACCTGGTTCCTACGATGTACAGTCACGATACAGAAACAAGAATAAAAAGCAAGAAAAACTTTGTTCTAAAGCCGTAAATCTGCAGTTATGATGTTATTGTTCTTGATAAAATACTACTGTGAATTACACATAAAGATGCTCCTTTTTAGAAGCCAAAACTAGGATTCCTATTATCTCTGTGTCTCTATTGACACGTCCTACATCAGTAACTCGCATTGTCAAAGCAGTGAGTAGCGACCCAATAATAGCATAAGTATAAATGGAGATCACGCACCCTAAATACAGCAGATACATCCGCCTGTGTAGCTAGTACACACAGCTGGCTCAAAAATAGCCGTCATAATATTAATTTCATGCACAATTAACAAGCAAGTGTGACATTTACCCACTGAGTGATTCGATACATCCAACCCACATGACGTACGGTACTTACATTAGCGGTGGAAATACTTTAAGTGTTGATTTCATTAAAATGCTGCTTTGGTAGTTATCCAGCTTTATGGCGAAGTTACCCGAAAAGCGTGACTATTCATAAATAGTCGTAAATAATGTCACATAATGTATTGAAGCTGGTCGATACGCGATAAAACATTAAATTGACAGAAATTCATATTGAATTTCGCTTCAAAAGCAGAAAAGCAGACTTGAACCACCTTGCTTGTTGTCCTTGGCTGAACTCGTGGAAACTTTTCCTCCGAATAAAGTTACTTTTCTAAACACACAGGGCGACCAAGACAAATAAAGACGTCTCCTTTTAGACAAAATAACAGCTCACATTACATAGTTTAGCTTCTGTCGGTGTTTAAAGCAACGTTATTACTTATTTACAGTTAGTCACTCACCCCGCTTTCTGAGCTGGTGCGCTTCTTCCTGATTAGATGACGCAACTGACCAATCCACGCCCTCGCCACGCCTCCACGTGTGTGCAGAAGATAAAGTAGAGAGAGAGCGCGAGATCCATGATGAATGTGATCCAGAAAAACCACATCAAAACCCGCTCATTACTAGAACAAAACTAACTTTATTTATAAGCTGAGAAAGATAGGGGGGATTGAAGAGACAAAAGGCAATACATGAAAACCATATTAAGTGTGCATGTCTTGACAAGTGGATGGATTATCATGAAATTTAGAGCAGATTCTTATGGTGCCCACATGATGTATTAATGACTTTGATGACCTCCCAGCCTTTCTTTTCCTCCACTGCCACCATGAGGTTGACATCTGTGGTTTTTAGTGACAAAAAACAACAAATATTGGATGTGTTGCCATGAAATTTGGTTCAGAGATCCCCCCTGACATGAATTAGAATAACTATTATGATCACTCGATCATCAGGTTGAAATGTTAATGTGTCCAATGCTTTGGTTTATGAGCAAATACCAGAAAAATGAATGACATTCCCATGTCTGTAGATACTCATTATTATTTCAATGGTTTTAGTTTATCTCCTGAATCATTTGTCATTCTGTTGCAAAAAGAAGAAGAAGGTTTAATAATTCTCATATTCTCTCATTGTGACCAGGTTTTTAACAGCATTTTCCCCTCTTTTCTCCATCTGCAGCTGTTGAACTGGTGTATTTGATAAACTGGCCCTGGGATTAGAATGAAAAAGCAAAAGCAAAACCGTGTCAAAAAGATGTCTGACCACAGGTTACGCACTGTCAACATGACTTCATCATGTCTGCCTTTGCCACTTGCAAAAGGTTGAATCCCCCCGGCTCGCATTGCTGCATCAGTGCCACACTCAAACACACACACACACACACACACACACACACACGTCCATGCATGCATGCTCTCCTACCTTCTCTTTCACGCTCTCTATCTCTCTCTGTTATGGCTTCATGTTTGTTTACCAAGCTTAAGGTCACAGTCCCTGACATATATATCTGATTTTTGAGATTTTTCATTCAGAGGTATCGATTACTGGCGTCTCCAGGTGTGGTAACCCATTAATCTTACGAGTCAAATCAATTGCAGCTATTCTGATCCAGTGAAAAACAGATTTCAGCTCACAACTCTCCCTAAAATAAGCCCGATGATCTGGAGTGAAAATGTTAAACTTGAAATTAGTAGATTGCAGGGTGTCTTAACCTTTTCTGGCTTTCGATCACTGTTTTCAGGCATATTTAATCATGACTGATGATATTTAAATGGCTTAGATGAACTTGAACTATTGCGGCACAGAAGCAAAGACACGGTCATAAACGGTTAGTCAGAGACGGACAGGTACAGCTGTGTTAACATCTGACAGGACGTCACTGTCAGAACGTTACGTACAGGAAGGCATTTTCTTTCCGCGCTTTCAAGGACGGAGGTGTCTTCAGTGCCCTTCATCAGGGATTAGGGTCACATGTTGAGACAGGGGCTGATGTTGCAAGTTCTCATCGCCGTCTTGCTGTGGCTCAATTAGGGTTTAGTACATAAAGTGTGACATTTTAGTCTGAATTAATACAGTATGCTCTGCTAATCTGAAATGAATATAATTACAGTGTTTCACCTATAATTCACCCAGTAATGAAACCACAGTTATATAAAAGCTTTTATACACGCTGTTCTGGTTCCTGCTGGTCACCATGTGTAGAGGTTTATCAAATTAGAGGCTCGTCATCCTTTTTGTCTTCTTCTTGAAAGAACAGTTTGACTCTGTCTGTATACTAAATATGCCAGGAGAAAATTATGGCTCTGTCCATACATATTAGGATTAAAGGGGTAATATTTAAATTCAGCATTCAATTCAGATATAAGGTAGAATTTAAGGGAAATCAGGGTTTGTTTTGAAGTTGTTGTGATATTAAACTTATGTTTAACTTATAGGGAATGTAGAGGAGATGGTCAGGATTAAAGGATTACTTTGTCATTTTGGGAAATATACTTATTCATTTTCTTGCTGAGAGTTAGATGAGAAGATTGATACCAGTGTGGCATCAAAAATGCAAAAAAGGCGAATAAGAACAATTCCTGCATATTTCCCTCTATGATATTAAACAAAAGGAGTCAGAAAACATTCTCCATGTTTCAGTTTTCTACCCAATTACACACAGTTTAACGTCTGAAATCAGCTAATGATGGTCTGATTCATTTGTCACACCGTATGGTTTGTGTGCATGACGCAGCAGTCCACTAACATGCAGCGTGATTAGAAGCGTGGCATTGCCGCAGGGCGGGATCAGCTCAGTAGCAGCGATGCATAATGTGGACAGTGTGTCGTGCGTGGCTCAACATAGCCTAAAGATACAGTTCACTGTACTAATCCTGAGTAAAGGTCATTTCTGCAGTCATGTAGCAGTGTACTGTGCTCTGTTTGTCTTCCTGCATACTTATTTTTAAGGGCTTGTTTTGCATATGATTATTGCTTTGTCATTTGAAAATATGATATAACAAACTGTATGACATCTCCAGCTTTGCCTGGGCTGTCTCATCCTCAGATATTTACCTCTGTTTCATTTTTGACCCAGCTCTTATGACTCGTCCTGCTCGCTCTCACCTTCAGACATCAGCAGCCCGGCAGGAGCCATGTTCTGGGGAGTCAAAGCTCAGCTGAGCACAGGATGATTTTGCTTGAGGTGTGGAGAGAGCTGGGGGGGGGGGGGGGCTTCTGCAGTGTGACCGCAGGGCTCCAGCTAAGCCTTGTCTCCGGCCTCTGAAGATTTCTTCACATCGCCTTGAGCTGTAAAGCTTCTGTTGTGGATGGAGGGCCTGTGCTCCAATTCCAGGTGCTTAGTTCCCAACCTACAGTTTTGAAGTATTTTAGCTCCTTCGGGGGAATTTTTGAGCTTGAGGACAAAATCAATAGGCACTTTTATTTTCAGTAAGCAAAGGCTCTCTTTATTGAGTATGTCAAAAGCATATAACTAACCATACAACCAACGAAAGGCATAAATAATAGTCTCATTCAGCGGTTGTGCTCATAAACCACAAACAAGTGCACAGTGGCCTCACTGGAAAAAGGAAACAAAAGAGGCTTAAGTGGTATTAAAGACATCTGTATGCAATAGAGTAATGATTGCCTGTGCGCAGCAATAGAATTTTAATTTGTTGGAGTATCTAAATTCATGGCCCGTGGCTCTCCACCTCGTGAAACAAGACATCAAATACATCCCTGCAGCTGGGGAGCTCGCAGCTGAAGGTGTTGACAGCCGTCTGACTTTTTTTGGTCCATTTCCTGCATGTATTATCTGCTCCCTCTGTGTATGAGTGAAGTGCAGTTGGTCATTTCATGTCACCACAGCGAACCTGCCCTTTAGCCATCTGACCTGACTTTGAAAGGACTCCTTGTGGTCTGAGTCGAATATTTGGTCGTGCATTTAGCTGCAGTTAAGTTTACGCTACTGTTTAAAATGTACCAATGTTGAAAGTACAATTATTTACATCTTTATTTTGGGGTGTCTATTGGATGTGATATATCTGGACATTCACTGTAATGATCTTCTGATTACATATCTAGAACATCTAGCATGCAAATGGATCACATGACCTCAAAATGATTTTTTTTTAAAAAAGAAAACTTCAACAATGACTTACATAATATGTTAGATAGGTTAGACATAAATCCAAATCCCTAATTTTATAATTAGGATTAATTGATCTATGTATGAAACCATAATTTCCAATGGAGATGAATAAATAAACTATGCACTAACCCTATAATATATTCCACCCATAAAAACTGACATACACAGCTCTATACCGTTGAGATTTAAAAAATAAATATGCAACAATTTGGCATTTTGAGGTTATGTATAAATATACACATGGATTGATATATTCAGGAATACAGTAACAAATATATTTTTTCTCCATGTAAATATTCAGTGTTCTTTACTGAATTTGCATTTTAAATATTTATTGCCATTTAGAAAAAAAAAAAAAACTTAATGCACCTGCTTAACCTTCCTCCTCTTATCAAGGCAGTCAAACCCAAACAGAGCACTTCCTGTTACACATTTTAAAATAAAACTCTTCATCGACAAAGATGTTGCAAATAATCATGTCTCCTGTTAATATTATGGTTACCCTGGTGAAATATTCAGATCATTCACTTAAGTAAAAGTAGCAATATAAAAAATACTACATTACAAGTGTTATTGTTAGTGTTATAGGCCTATTATTATATTAATAGATCATTATTGTTGCACTGTACTTTAATGTAAGGTGCAGTTAATTTTAACCGCTTTGTGTCCTGTTGGGTAGTTTACTCCGTCACAATGTATCACCTACTATAACCTGATCTTATGATTTATGTGTAAAATCTTAATCCGGAAAGAAACAGATAAATGTGGTGGAGGAAAAAATGCTAAATGTCCTTAATGTAATGGAGTAGAAGTATGAAGTAGCACCAAATGGAATATTCAAGTAGCCTAAACAAGTAGGCATCATCAAAATACAGTACTGAGTAAATGTATTTAGTTACATGGTGACATCTGACTGCAAATGATATGCAGACATGATGAATGTGATCCAGACAGCAGCCTTAGATTTTAGGGTTATTAAAGCTGTGGTTCTGATCTCCGTGGCCAAACCTCTCTCATCCATTTGAAACAGGCCTAAAGTGTCATGAAACGAAAATACGCACTTAATTTATGTCTTTCTTTTCAAATATTTTCTACATTGCAAAGCGCAACCAGTCTGTAACATACTGCTTTAATTTGTAGGCCAGATCTTCTATCTTCCGGTCCTCTCTTTGTTAACTTTGACAGCTGGACGCAGCTGGTCGCAGCTGTCCGTGCGCTCTCATCCATCCAGCCAAGACGCGCAGCCGCTCCCCGGTCACAGCCGCTGGGGATGCGCACTTAATTAACTTTATCCTTTAGTCTTTTCTCCTCCAGAAAGTCGCTCTGTCCTCTGTCACGATTCCCCTTCGGAGCGGCTCCAAGGATTTTCTGTCGTCCATTGGTCCCCGAACCGCACGGAGGAAGTGGTCGGTGGTCTTTGTGGTGACCGCTGTCGTGATGGTTTTGCTGGCCCTGGCCGTCGCTGTTCCCTTACTGCTGCTGCGCACCTCAGGAGCCTCGGCTCATTACTACGAGATGATGGGCACCTGTCGGATGGTTTGCGACCCGTACAGTCCCAAACCGGGAGGCGCCACCGCCATGAAGGTGATCCAGAACGTGAACGGTGTCGAACCGCAGCCCCCGATGGCGCAAGGGAGCCGCGGGGAGCCGGGGCGACCGGGTAAACCGGGACCTAGGGGCCCGCCGGGAGAACCAGGACCCCCGGGTCCGAGGGGGCCACCGGGAGAGCGCGGCGGCGACAGCAAACTCGGCTTCCCTGCATTAACCGGAGCTGCGGGGGCTGACAACGGAGAAGCAGAAGGTGTGAACTCCTCCAACAGTTTCAGGATCGCTTTTTACGTCGGTCTGAAGAATCCACACGAGGGATATGAGGTGTTAAAGTTTGACGACGTGATTACAAACTTGGGAAACCACTACGATTCGAGCACCGGGAAGTTCACCTGCCATGTGTCCGGGATCTATTTCTTTACCTACCATGTGCTGATGCGGGGAGGAGACGGGACCAGCATGTGGGCCGACCTGTGCAAAAACGGACAGGTAATGTTTCAATTATCAGGAACGTACAAATCACTTGTTCGTGGAAACATTAAGGGGAGCCATTACACTTATGTCAAGAATAAGAACAAGGATACAACAAAGCAACAGATTTGATTCCATTGGGTTTAATATAAAAAAACATTAGAATGTTCCATACCAGATTATCCGTCAAAATGCGCATTTTACGCACCGAAAGCGCACAACACTGCCGTAGGATTGGTCTTTTATTCTCCTTAACACCAGTTATATAACTACATATTCTTACAATTCATATCTTTAATGAATTCAAGATAACATCAGTGCTATGTTGGTCAAATCCAAACATGTCTGCGTGCCCTGCTTGGCAGTAACACTCATGCGTAAATCCTGTTTGGATTAGTGTTTCCTCTCTGCTGTTTACAGCTCCAGCTGCATGAGTGATCATACATGAGTGTTGCCTTGTCTTAAAATTATGAGTGTCCTTTATAGATGCTGCCAAGCAATAAAATTCTAACTCAGATAAGCATTTGGCTATTTTTTAAAAATTCTTTTCACCTAATTTCCTCAATGTTTTCCTTGGATTTCAGTTTAGAATTAAAGTATTTAAACACCAAATGCTATTTTTGTGACTGCTTTTTCACTAGATTAACTTTTCTCACTTTCTATTTCTATCGTATTCTCTTGTAAAGGAAAAAAAAACCTTATTACAGAGAGTCTTTTCTCCTTTTTTCCAGGTTCGGGCCAGTGCCATAGCTCAGGATGCAGACCAGAACTACGACTACGCCAGCAACAGTGCCGTGATGCACTTGGACTCTGGAGACGAGGTCTATGTGAAACTGGATGGCGGCAAAGCTCATGGAGGCAACAACAACAAGTACAGCACCTTCTCCGGCTTTATCTTATACCCTGACTAAACACCACAGCAGGGCCAAGGACAGTAATCATCACTGAAAACTGTTTTCATCAAAGTATACGGTCAAATATGTTTCTCTCCTTTTGAAGACAATGCACAAACTGCTTATCTGTTACTGTATGTTCAGAAAGCTGATGTTCCAGGTTTATTTAGAGCATTTACAACCCACACACCTAACACCCCATAAATTATCTGAGCTGCGAAAGCATAATGTCATTCTCATGAAGCACTTGATGCGGTGTGTGACAGCAAAACTAATCTAATGACATTAAGGTGTAAAATAGGCTTTGGGGAACAATGATTGACATTTATCACCATTATCTGACATTTTATGGCCCAAACAAGTAATTGGAAAAAATAATTGTTAGCTACAGCCCTAATTTCAATAGAACTGGATTCACTCACAGTGGTGAAGTAAACTTGAGTAAAATTTTTCAGGCGAGTTCAACTTTGACACACAAATTTGTGCCATTGAGCGTGAGCAAGCTGACCTATAAGAGAACAGCAAGCCTAAATTGGAAGACGCTATTGTAGCTCATTAGCCGTGTCGCACCACCACCTTTTATTCAACCACCTCTGTCGTATAAACTGCTCCACAAAAGAGGAATAGTTTACAGACAGTTATGAAACAGGCATCAATGGTACAAATAGTCTTTTGAATACACTGAGTGAGCTTATTGTCCCGTTAGCGACTGAGCTAATGAGCTTGCTAACTGATGGTTGGCAAGCAGCTAGCTTGGAGAGCATTTTCCCCTCTTCAGTAATTCTTTATTGAATGAAATGCATAAAACAAAAAGCAAGGGGGAGTAAACATCCCTGTTTTCCCAGACGTAATTACGACTTTAAAGTTGATGTGAACGCTATTTACAAGTTGGAAACTCGTAATTACTGCAACTCCGAAATGAAATGAACGCGGCAGTAGTCTGGATGTCACCAGGCTTCTAGAGCTATTTCGGTAAGACGCATGGATGAATTTTGCTTTGCCGATTTCTGGTGTGACCAGGCCTTTACTGTAATAACTAGAATAATGACACTTCTTAGACAAATGGTATTTCTTGTTTTAAAAGCCCACTCTGCAGTTTTCTTTTTTTTTTTCCTAAAGAAAGCACATCATCAGTATTCATGGCAAAAAGCATACAGTACATCCTTCTCCCCATGAGTCACCTGTCATGCACCTTAACTGAGTGAGGTGGACCTGTTTTAGGAGACAGGATCAATAGAAATGGTCTGACGAGGTCAATGAAGGAAGGTAATAGTGCCAAAGCTGACAGACTTCACGTTCTGAATGCAAAAAACTAGTACAGGCCATGTTGTGCTTTAAGTAGTGTTCAATGTTTCAGACAATAACCAATAAACACACATGAAAGATACAAATGGATGTCTTACATCGATACTGAATCTGTTATATTTTGTTCTGCCAATAAATATTGTTTGACAAAAAGTTTGCTTTGTGTGGGAATCTCTGACCAAGTGAGTGAAAGCGATGACACCAGTTTGTAAAAGTCAACGGAACAATTGCCATTTCTGCACTTTCATACCTTTTGGTGTTTCCTGTTTAAACTAATATCATAATATCAGAGCTACATGTTTGTGTGAGCAATCTGTCCGTACATATTTTGTTCCACGCTTGCCTGAAAACTGTTAGATCCAGGGCTTCCTGTCTGAATGTGTTGCATTAGCCTACAGACTGAGGTGTCCTGCGCCACAGCTCACAGGTTCCAGGTGCCTCCCTGAATGTCCTTCGCTCCGCCGTAGCTTGCAGCTAGTTTTAGTCAGGACACCATTCTGCTCTCCAGCGTTTTGTCGTACTGCAAACCACTGTAGCTGCTTTTATTTAACAAGGTGACATTGAGGTCTGTATCGGTAACCTCACGTGTTGTTTAATCTAGTGTTGAATGCTGAAAATCTTCCACTTGTTTCAAATGCCAGTCGGCTTGTTTGAAACTAGAGCTGAAACAATTAGTCTATTCATCAATTACTTCAACAGAAAATTAACTGGCCACTATTTTGATCATTATTATTAATTTCAGTGGTTTATAAGGCAAAAATGCAAAAAAAAAAAAAATCTCTGATTCTGGCTTTTCAAAAGTGAGGATTTGAATCTTTACTTTGATATATATGATAGTAAACTGAATAACTTGAGTTTAAGAGTGTTTATTAGTCATACGAAACAAGCCACTGATGATTTTAACTTGAGCCCTGAGATATGTGTGAGATGTGATTTTGTACATTTTGTCACTTGTGTTTTACATAGACCAATAGACTAAACAATGAATAGATTGATTGAGAAAAAGTAATTAGTTGCATCCCTACCCAGATAGCATACAGAAATGGGCCACCTCAGGTGATGATGCGGCACTGCTGGCCTTCTTCTGGCCTGGACAATATGGATGTGAGCCTGAGATGACCCACCTGTAAAATAGCAAATATGGCCCAGATATCTCAAATCAAATCTGGGCCTTTTTTGGTAAAGATGCAGTGCTGTCAGGTATGTGTATTCTAGATATGGGCCAGTTCTGGTTTATCTGGTTTGTTCTTGGATGACTTGCTTGTGGCCCAGATCTGTGAAACAGGAGCGGACCGCCCAAGTGCCATCATTCCACACAGTATGTGGGCCATATGAAAGTGCTGAAAGTGTCAGGTGTGGGCCACAGATCTGGGCCACAGCAATTTAGCTATCTGGGTAGAGCTAAGTTATCTTATCCTATAAATGAAACTCTAAATTTAAGAAGATGTAACTTTTTAAAAGGACCATTTTTGACATGCATCTCTCAACAGTAACCACTACTTCTGTAACTCACATGCTTTCATTTCAAAGGACAGCAGGATGACTTACCAAAATGCTGTAGGCCTCGGTAAGTTTTCATACTTCATTGAGGTATGCTGATGAAACATAAATGAAATGCTTTATGTCTTCCTCTACAATGAGTCATCTTAGATATTCTCAGATATAAAGCTGAGTGGAAGCTGGTGGCTGCCGGCTCCTGTGTTTCACTTTTGATTAACTTGTACTGAGATTTGCAAATGCTTCCCCAGACTCAAATATTGCTGTAAGCCTTCATTAAGATGATGGCTGTTTTGTGTGTGTTTGATTTTTTCTTTTTGTCTCCATCTCATCCCCACAGGAACACACACAAAACAGCTGTTTACACACCACGCCTGTCAATTTAAATGGAAATCATGGGAAACAAATATTAGCATGTCTGCTTAGATAAATCTCTATTAAGGTGTTGGCTTATTTTCCTGCTCTACAAACTGACTCTGTCCACCTCAGAAGGGATTGTCTTACTCTTAAACTGCTAAAAAAAACCCAAAACAACAAAGAGAAAATGGTACAGTTTATGTGCATATATGCAATAATATGTTCAATACAAATGGTAAACAATTTGTGTATGAAGAAAGCGTGTGTGAGCCTATATATTCCTGATTACCTTTGCAGATAGCTGCTTGTAGTTTCCATCTTCATATGTATGTATCATATGTATGTGATGTTTCAGAGTTAGTAGTGTTCATGCAGTTTAGAATGAGTGGGAAACATATGTTTATGCTAACGTAACTGACATTACGTGGTCAAATGTCATTAGCATAATATTTTTTTAATTTTGTAAAATGTGATTTTAAATCTTACGAGTGAACATCATTATTAAACAGCATTTTGTAAAGTTTAAACCTTGCTTCGATCTAAACAGGTCATATATTAGCAAGCTAACACAAACTTTCTCAGTTGGTTCAGTTAGCTGTAATAGTTACACCGGGCAGTTAATATAACAACTAATCGCTAACCACGCAGATTTAGTGATGCATAAATCTAAATCTTAGTAAAGTCTAAGTTATGATTAGGTTAAGTTTTAACTTATGAAGAGTTGTGGCTAAAGTACTCAGATCTTTTATTTAAGTAGCAGTACCAAACAAATGTATCAGTGATTTTACAATAAAAATGAAAATCCATTACAAGTAAAGACATTCAAAATATTAAAGTAAGTTAAAAGTATTGTACTTGTTCTGTAGAAAAATGGTATCTGTGACTGATATTATATATGACATTATTAGGTTGTTACTGATGCAACGATGCATAATTAGCATTTTACTGTAACAGCTGGTTGAGGTTTAGCTAGTTCAGTAGTTTAATCCGATGATTCCCAACCAAGGGGTCGGGCCCCTCCAAAGGGTCACAAGACAAATCTGAATGGTTGTGAGATGATTTATGTGAAGAAAAGAAGAAAAACTTTTATCTTTGCCTATTTTGTGTAATATTGGATAATTTGACCTCCTTGGGCTCTGAACATCTTTGTAAATTAAACCATGTGAGAAGTTTAGAGGGTAAATGTCTCTTTTGTGAAACCGCTAACAACTCTAGATGTCTGAAATGTGAGGGGCCCCAACTACACCCTGCTTTTCTGTAAGGGGCCGCATGCCAAAACAATTAACAACCACTTATCTAATCTATAACAATACATGGTATTTTATTCTGAAAGTGTTTTGGCTCCTGGACTCCATCATTTGTATTATTGTCACTCTGCTATTTTCAGTCCACGCACCTTTATCAAGATGGAGACAGGCATTCCATGTCTGACCAAAGAAATATTAGAAAATAAAACTAGAAAACTAAATCATAAAAGCAGACAATCAATGAAGTGTTTTTTATAAAGCAGAAGGTCTCCTACACACCCCAAAAAATCACACAACAAAAGTTCAGATGTTCAAAAGCTGGTTTACATGACAAAAAATGAACAAATGATCCCCTCAGAGAGATGGAGAAAGTTTAAAGATGACAAGAGTTTGACATTCTTTAAAGATCATTTGAGTATTTTATATTATGAAACTTGAACCAGGCTCACTTTTTGAGAAGATCATTGTTCAGGAAATGTGACGTCATTAGCGGAGGCCTTTTAAAGTGTTTAAAGATCAAAGCATTATGGCCTTGGAAAGGCTCGCAGCCCCCACTGCAGACACATTTAGGATGAAAAGTGGAGCTGCTGACACCAACTGAGACATCAACAGCAGTACGTGTCACTGGCTGCCAGACGGATGCTCTCTCTCTCACAAACACACACACACACACTCACGCACACACACACACACACGTACACACACATAAATACAACAACACGATAGATGATCAGGCCGCTCCATCCCCCTAATCTAGGTGACAGTGAGGGATTGCTGACTGACAGACGGAGTAGTGAAATTCTCTGATAGATGAGATAAGTGGGACAAGGCCTCACATACACGCGCACGCACGCACACACACACACACACACACACACATATACTATGTTCAAGGGAATGCAGCTTGACAGGCAGCTGAGCAACAGGCATCGTATTGAAGTAATGATAGCATGTGTCGCCAAGCACTCTGGCTGCCTCTGCCAAGCTGTGTGTATGTGTGTGTGATGTGTATGTGTATGTGTGTGTGTGTGTGTGTGTGTGTGTGTGTGTATGTGTGTGTGTGTACCTGACACCTTCATTATGTAATCTGTGATGATTTTTTAATTCAATTCTGTGGGTACAGAGTCAAATCTAATAAGAGTTCAGAATGCCAACACATACCGGCCTGCTGCCAACCATCAGCCCAAACATGTGTCTCCAGCAGTAAAAAGCAGTCTGCCTCAGTTGATTTCAGCAAAGTGTCTGATTACCAAATTGACATGAAAAATCGCCGCTGACAAGCTTCCTGCTCAGGCAGCCAATCATCAGGACATTTTTAAAACCTCTCCTCATTCTTTCACTCTACCGATTTTCTCCCTGCGATGATTGATCCATGTGTAATGTCCATGCCTGAGATGTAAATGCCAGCGTGGCCTGAGCAAAATATAAAGAGGGACATCTAAAGGGACCTGCCAAGAGGGTAAAAGCCAAATCTGAGAATTATTTACATGAGCTCACACCTAAAACCTTTCTGCTTGTTTTCCTCTTTTGTTTGTTTTATAGGTTTTATTCAAGCTAATGTGCTAACAAACCACACGGCTGGGAGAGAAGAATATCCTCACTGGAAAACTAAGTACAGGAGTAAAAAATTAAATAAAGTGAATTAAAGATGGAATTGTGTGAAGAAGAAGATGTCTGGTGGATTAAACTTAATTTGATCATTTGTTTAAGGAATACACAGATTTTTTAGGGACTGTACAAAAATTATTAGGTGCACATAATGTGTGTGTGTGTGTGTGGGGGGGGGGGGGGGGTCAGAAAAAGGGGAGGCTATTGTAATTTTTCATTTCGCTCACACTGTTTTTTTCGCTGTTTTTGTTATGTAAAGTGAACACAAATTATTCCTTTTATTGAACAAGAAACTGACTACATTAAATTCAACAATCAGCTATCAAAATATATGCTAGGTGCACAATGTGTTTGTTGTTTATTGATCTTGAACAAATTAAAACTACATCAGCTTTATCAATTTTACAATTAAAAAATCGAAATTTGTTGCGGTTACACGGGATGAGTGTTTGTGTCACAAAGTAAACACAAAGCTCTATGTACTTTCAAATAGCCTATGTGTGCGTGTGCAAAATTTCAAACAAGTTGTACACTGAATACAAAAACAAAGAATAGAAATGCTACAGGCCTTAAGTTTGTCTTAACGACAATAGAAAACAAAGTCAAACTTTCTGTATCATTAACGTGACACATTATACAAATCTGCTTTTCTTCTTTCAAAGTGAGAAACTGTCCACCTTCGACACTGAGTGGTAAAATACTATACATCATCATCATCATCATCATCTTTCTGTTTTTTCCGATATGTATATACTTTATATATTGTAAATGTATGCTAAACATGACTATACAGTACTGGATATGGGAAGTGACAAATTATGTTATTCAACAAATAATAATAATAATGATCAATAATATTATTCATAATAATAGTAATATTATTCAACAAGTTCTATAAAAAATATTTTATGTACATATGTAACTTATCCTTACAACATATGAAAAAAAATCTTTCCCAAAATGAACTTAAAGAATATATGAACACTCCTGAAGATTTTGCCTCAAAGGAATTTATGCTCAGTGTTATGGTTTGTATGTTGGATGATGATTCAGCCGAATGCTGACTCACTCGATCTGTCAGTCTGTACTTTGAAAATTACATCTCTTCAGTGGATTAATCGGCCAAACAAGGGGAAAGAGGAGGGACAGGGAAAACAGTGAAAGGACTGAAAGACCTTGTCTAGTGCTGATGCGTCTCCAGCAAGTGAGCTAAACAACTTTTATGCTCACTTTGAGGTCATCGGCAGCCAGCAAGCAAAAACAGCTGAAGCAGAGGTTAATGGATGGGTGGGTGCACCTCTCACACCTATCACCCTTTATGAGCATGACGTCAGGAGGGCTTTCAAGCGTGTGAACACCAAGAAAGCAGCAGGACCAGACAGCATCAGTGGGAGGGGTCCTCCAACTATGTGCTGACCAACTAGCACTGCTGTTCACAATGATATTCAGCCTGTCCCTGGCTCAGTCTGTCATACCCACATGCTTCAAGAAGTCCACCATCATTCCTGTGCCCAAGAAAATAAGAGCAGCCTGCCTGAATGACTACAGCCCAGCGGCACTCAACTCTGTAGTGATGAAGTGCTTTGAATGGCTGGTCAAGGATTACATCTGCTCCTCACTACCCAGCACACTGGACCCACTACAGTTTGCCTACTGTCCCAATCGATCAAAGGAAGATGCCATAGCACACATCCTCCACACCACCCTTTCTCACCTGGACAAGAAAGGGAACTATGTGAGATTACTGTTCATTGACTACAGTTCAGTCAACACCGTAGTTCCCTCCGGGTTTGTCACAAAGATTAAACACCACACTGTGCATGTGGATTCTTGACTTCCTGATGGGCAGACCCCAGGTGGTGAGGGTAGGTGGATACACCTCTTCTATCCTCATCCTTAACACTGGAGCACCTCAGGACTGCGTTTTGAGCCCCCTGCTGTACTCCCTGTACACACATGAGTGTGAAGCCACTTTTTACTCCAACACCATCATCAAGTTTGCTGACGACACAGTTGTGGTGGTCCTGATCACAGATCCCAATAAAAAGGCCTACCTGAAGGAAATAGAGGACCTGATCTGCTGATGTCAGGACAATAACCTACTCCTGAAGGTCAGCAAGACCAAGGAGCTGATAGTGGACTTTGGGAAGAAGCAGGGAAGGAACTGTGCTCCCCTTAATTTCAACGGGTCCTCGGTGGAGAGGTTGGACAGCTTCAAGTACCTTGGTGTCCACATCACCAAGGGCCCGACCTGGGCGCTGCATACTGACTCAGTGGTGAGAAAGGCAAGGCAGAGACTGTTTCACCTCAGATGCTTGAGGACATTTGGTGTATCCCCTCAAATACTGAGGAATTTCTACTCCTGCCCCATCGAAAGTGTCCTGATATCATTGCCTGTTACAGGAACAGCACCGAACAGAACCGCAAGGCCCTGCAAAGAGTAGTTCGTTCAGCTGAACATATAATAGGTGGTGCTCTACCCTGCCTAAAGGTTATTTACACCAGGCCCTGCAAGAATAAGGCTAGGAGAATCATTAAGGATCCCAACCACCCGGGTAACGGCCTTTTCTCCCTGCTGCAGTTGGGAAGAAGGTACTGGGTAAACCAGGCCAGCACTGAGAGGCTCAGGATGCCCTCCCAATCATACATATATATTTATTACTATTCCTTTTCTATTTAAACTCTTTCTAATGCACAAATTGAAGGAACTAGTGGGATTACATTTCACTGTGATTGCACGTTAGATGATTACATGTGTGTTTGAACTCAGGGTTAAGACAATACACATAAGACATTAGCGTCCAGATTCATGAACACATCTGTCAAATGCAGCACATGACATCGTGAGTACTTGCACATGTGTCTATCCATTCTTGTGAGAAGTTTATTGTACAGTATTTCAGTGGCCTTATGGGTTTTTTTCTTCACCTCTTTTCATCACTTGTCATCTGTAACACTGGCCTCTTGGATTTCCACTGATTGTATCACTGTCCTCAGAGACATTAAGATGCACTGAATTGTCATTCTTGAATAATGCCAAAGCTTATTGTTGTTGTATGAGACACTTGAAAAGACATAAACCTGAAAGGCAGCAGTGGCAGCTAGTGAAAGTGTTTTCATTTGCTTAAAGCTGCTATTTGAATGATTAATAATCAATCAATTGTTTTCTATGTCATTTTCTCTGTCCTCAATGTTAATTAGACATATTACTACATACTTGGGGGTTTTGGACAGTTGGTTGGACAAAATGAGATACAACTTGGATTTGGAGAAATTGTCAATCAATCAATGAACCAATTAATAAATGGCTAAAATCTTCTTCTTCATCTTCTTGGCTAAAATAAGACAGGAGCTAGTCTGCAACACAAAGGAACCTCCCAAAACCATAATGAAAATATATTCTTTTTTGTCATATTTAATTCTGAAACAAGGCAAGAAATATTGTCTATAAGTAATATTGTATGACCAGTTAAGGCCTTGTTAACAACCTTTACTTGCTCTTGATTGTTTGGAATTTCTTAAGATAGCTCTACTGTAAAGTGACACTATGAAGTTTTAGTTTGGGTATGGCATGTATTTACATTTTGAGAAATATGTTTATTTGATTTTGAGAGTTTGATACCACCAGGGAGTTATGTGCTTTGGACAGAACTAAGTTAGCTGTTTCCCCCTGTTTCCAGTTTAGCACTAAGGTAAGCTAATCACCTGCTGGCTTTAGCTTCATATTTAGCGTACATACATGAGAGTGCTATCAATCTTCTCATCTAACTCTCAGCATGAGTGTATTTCTTCTCTAACCCTTACTCTTTTCCTTACATACCTTACCCAAACTTAAACCCTGATCCTAATTCTGAATGTAAAACAACTCTAAATTGAATGCAAATTTTTATTATAAATTCTACACTTTATCCTAAAAGTAATCCTTAATTTTAAGTCCTTAAATCCAGGGCTTACTCTATGATATCAAAAATGTCTTCACTTTAAGCCATTACATTTCTATCTTTGTGAGGACAGCTGATGGTTGCACGCAGAAATACGAGAACTCACACACATGCACCCTGATGATTTGCAGGCAGGCAGGAAAATGGCATAACTGTCAAAAACACATCTCTGTCTTGTTCTCAAGGCCGGGTAATAATCGGAGTCTAAAGGAGACTACGCAGAGATCAATCACACGTACACACTTCTTCCTTTATCCCGTCAACCATCATCCACCTCTGCCTCCTCCTCCTCCCCTCTTTGTAGGCTGTCATTATTCATGTCCTGCCTTCTCCCTCAGCGTTGTCATGACAGATAGGAGTTTTAGAGCTGCCGAAATGGTTCCACCGTTCTTCCTGTACACCATCAAATCATGCTGCTAATATACATCTATGAGTATTTGTGTTTCATTGTTGAGTCATTGCTTGCTATTAAAGCAACTGCAATGAAGTCCAGGGTTACGCCTTACATTCAAATGTACTTATATCAGTTGCTTCATAATAATTTAATTAAATCTACTCAAACTGTCTGCTTTCAAATCTGATAACGACTTATTCGAGGTATCATTAATTTATTAGCGTGTCTCTTAAGAGTGTTTTTTTGTAATCCCATGACATGCAATCTGTCTTTAATGAATATATGGGGAGTAAAGGTTACGGAAATAAGTCATTGGAGCGGGCGGCTTTTATTGTAACAAAGCCAATGAGGACTATATCTTTCATCTCTCCTCTGGCTGATAACAGTGACAGGCCGAGGATGCCAGATGAGAGAGGCGATCCTCAGAGAGTCGACTGAAAGGTTAGAGTGGCCCCAGGCAGCATGGCTGATGAGGACACACACACATGCATGCACACACACAAATCAAGACCCCTTCAGTCACGCATTCATACGGCGCTTCACACACACTGCTCAACATGCTTGATGTGTCAGATTACACTGCCAATCAAAGAGTGAACAAAAACGTATTACTATAACGGCTTTAAACAGGATTTTAATTATTATTAATGCTCGAAAAAATGTGGAAAGTTTCATAACACATAATGATAATTAATGCATTAATTGTTTTTCCAAATTTCATAGTAATCCATCCAGTAGCTGTCGAGACATTTTAACACATTATCTGAGTTTCTGCTTTATAGCAACAACATGCAGCAATGTTAGACTTGTGATTTTGTTAACGCAAGACCAGCAAAGTGTCCGCATCGATTTCATTTGCCAATTTGTAAATGAGGCCCATTTATCTTCAACTGAAGCTTTCACAAACTTCTCAGCAAGATGTAATAAGACTAAGGAGCTATCTGTCGCCCACTTCTCATTAGGACTCTAAAAAGATCCCCGAAAGCTTAATTATTTATCTGCATTAATATCCGCTCAATTATTAATGGTAGGTGAGGGTGTGTGTATGTGTGTGAAGGCCAAAGATCAGCCCTCCTTTACCTAAGCTTCCCTCCTGATTAATGGATGAGCGAGAGGAGCCCTTCATGTATTATTACTGCAGAGAGCCTGGACCTTAGAGAGAGAGACACAAACAGAGAGAAAGAAAGAGAGAAAGAGAGAGAGAGAGAGAGAGAGAGAGGAAACTCAGTGAATGATAATCATCGTTTAGTATGCAAACATGTCCTCTGTACATTGCTGGCATTTCAATGTTTGAAAGGGCTTGTATGGCAGAGAGGGATGGGATGGAGAAAGTCCAATTTCATTCTCGTTTGTGAAATCTCTTCAACGTTTGTGTCACATCACCACAGATGTTCTTAAATTTGACACTTGTGGCACAAAGTGATGAAATGTGAAAATGGAAAACACAAGATTTATCCACCAGTTTGAAGCTGGTGGTCATTCTTCATCAGATGGTTTCACAGGTTTTATAGCCTCAGTGTTTAGATTTGTGAGACAAGTTGAGATATTTGAAATTATCAATATATTTTTTTAATCTAATATACTTTATTTTTCAGACATTTTAAATGAAAAATGCTTTTTTATATGGGTTGTATTGGCTTTTATGAAGGAAGAGAACCATTCATTTTGTTTCCATGTCACTATTTGTCATTGATTAATGCTCCTGTTTTGCTTTGTAACCCTTGTTTATGTTCTTGCTTAGTTATAGTGAAATGATGGACACAGTTCATAAAGTGTCTTTCAGCTGCTTTACTCTGACATCTAGTGGACAAACACAACAGTACCAGCAAGAATTTGTTGATGTGCTGAAAAGAGTTGATATATATGGAAATCTCAATCAGGCATATGAAAATCTTAAATTTATTATTGTGCATTTTTTTAAAGAAATGAGTGCCATTGTCACAAAATAAAAATTATGTAAAACAAAAAGATGTTTGGATAAAAAGTGGCCATGTTTTTCCAAGTCTAATAATATTTCTGATATTTTAATCAAGAAATTAAAAATCATTATATTAAATTTTAAACTATTTTTAAATGTTGTTATTAGTACAAATGATACAAATTATCCATAATTTGCTGTGTTTGTATTTCATTTTTACCTTATTTCATTACATTTGAACTTATATTTAGTTTATAAATGCTGTTCTAATGCAGCCTTGCCTAAAAGAAGATTTAATGTAAGCAGTATGTATTGAATTCATTTAGAAATAGTTTGTCAAGATGTATTTTCAGTCAGATTCTGACATTTTTAAATATTTCATCATTCTTATAGTTGCCTGAAAGTTCATTTCCAGCTCAACGGGAGGAATTTAATTGTCAGTTTTCCACCCTTTCTTACTATTTACAGTGCCTTTCTCATACATGTAAAAACTACATTGTTTTAGAAGGTGAAGGACAAATCTTTTAAAATAAACATATCAAATAATAGTCAAGAACAAAGGCTGGTTGGTTTGTCACTGTGTATGGTGACTGAAAACCATGTCAGAGGTGAAACAGGGTCAAACATGTACATGCCATTTACACTTCAGCCACTAGATGTCGCCAAAGTCCTGTATTTGCTGTTGACCTTCCAGATGTGGATCAGTCCTCCCAGTGTTTCCTATCAGGAACCCCCCCAATAAACTTTTATGTCCAATTTAAGATGGTCTTTGTCTATATACTGAAGGAAGGTGATAATTGAACCTCTGCTCAGTAATCTTATTACATTCTCTTTTTCTTACTTTTTTTTTTGTAAAATATACTAAAACCCCTTAAAAACTTACACAGGACCTTCACAGCCTCCTATAAGACATAAACACATTTAGCTGTAATTAACTGACTGTTCAGCTACAATATATAAGATCATAATATACTGCTCACTTTCCCCTTTAACCTGAACCTGGAAAGATGAAGATAATGATTTAACAGAGCCCTGTTTCCCGTCTTCCTCCACTGGGTGACAGCACAAGCATGCAGCTGCAGACAGAAGCCACCCACAGCTTCACAACTTTCCTCTGAGCATCACAGTTATTTAGTCATCTGAAACATTTTGAAGCCATCTGATAAAGTGAAGAAGATGATTTTTGCTGGGATTTTTTTTTTTTGGTGCCACAAACAGAGCCACCTGAAGTTGAAAAAAAAAAATCGGAAATTTCTGACAACACAGAGAAGCATAGTTGGAGTAGACATGAGCCAAAAAGTAAAATATGCTTTGTGGCCATAAAATATGATGCAGGGCTAATTTGTTACTGTTGTGGAGAAGATGACTGTTTTCTTCATTAATGCAGCCTTTCTGGGGGTTAAAACTGAATCTACTTTGATCACTAAAGATTTGATCAAAGTAAATCTTTTCTATTACACTGCATGAGGACAATGAAGCTGCTGTTGTTTATATTTGAACATTATAAAGACTCAAATTAGACTGAACTATTTTTGGGTGACAAAAATGACTTTTTTTCAGATGCGAGCTCTTCCTTTAGTCATTTTGGGAGTTTGATTTTACTGCAGTGGATTATTATTTGAAGTTTCTACACATCACACCTTTTCATTTCAAATATAGTCCTAATCAATTTTATTTATGAAGCTCAAAGACTTTTTTTACTTTATGAAAAAACTGTAACTCTAAAACAAATGTACAGTTTTTTTTAGAAATATCACACATCTTGTCATAAAACAACAAACTGTTGTGGGATAATTCAATTCATAGTTTGAGACATAGAGTTTGGATGATGTGACAAGAGTGTTGGCTGTTTTAAAGGGTTCAGACTAGTTTTATAGGCCTGATAACAAGCTGGAATTTCAGCTGGAATCATCTGAAGACAATATAAATAATAGAAAAGCAAACAAATGTTGGATGTAGAGCAATTGTATAGTTTGCCTTTGTTTGGTGTTTGTTTCATTTAATCCTTCAAATCAACGGAGTTGCCTGAAATGAATGATTTTCTTGTTTGTATCATAGAAGTAATTTCAGGTACAATCCACACAAACACACACACACACACACACACACACACACACACACACACTGCCTTTACTTACAGACAGAACATCAGCTTTTCAACAAGGCTCATCATGACTGTGTGTGTGTGTGTGTGTGTGTGTGTGTGTGTGTGTGTGTGTGTGTGTGTGTGTGTGTGTGTGTGTGTGTGTGTGTGCGTGCGTGCGGTGCGTCCCTGCTGCTGAAGCACCCAGTATATATAGGCTACTCAATAAAAACGGGGCTGCGCTCCGTCAGTGCATTTATCATCCTATTACGGCGACAAATCCGACTCCCAATACATGAAAGGTAAAATGAATCACCAACGTTAAGCCGTCAATAAAGTCATTTCTGCAAATGGTGTCTCCGAGGGCCCCCGCTATTATTCAACAAGCTTTATCAGCACCTTGGAAATAGCGCGGCCCCTGCTTCACTTTGATTAAGGGCCCTGCCAGGGACCGGTGACAGCGTTTTTGACTCGGGTTTTATTCAGCCCTCTCCCCGTGATGAACACCGGGCTGATCGGGCGGAATGAAGACTAATTAAAAGCTATAAATTATCTCTTGCAGCCCCTCTCAAGGAGCCTCTCTTTGCGGCGCCAGATAAGAGCAGACTGAGTGCTCATTTACCCACAATGGCGCTGCGGCTAAACAGCATATTGATACTGTCCTAATTGGAATTTAATTAAGTAGCCATGGCTTCCCACTCCGGCCTGCGGGATAAAGATTTCACTGCGGCCGTGTTAAACATCAACACGTCCCCACTTTCATGCTATTATCATTATTAATAGTATTATTTCAAATCGCCAATTAGAGCTTGATGGCCGTTTTATTCTTTTTCTAGAGATTTTACAAAACCACCGTTAATTATCGGGACACATTCCTGCTTTCTAGGCCTTTTTCTGTTTCTGTAAAGTTCAAATTTTTTTTGTCCTGGTATTTTTCACATGAGTGAATGTGTTTTGTGGTGCTGCCACAAGCTAGATTATCCAAAATCTGAATCATAAATGTGGCCTAGATGCGTCACACAGGAGCTACAGAAGCTGAAAGGACGTGAAAAATGCCATTGAAGAGAAAAGAAAAGGCTGGTGATACTGGAAATGTCCAAATAAACCTTTTTAGAGACGTTTATCTTTGAGAATTATTGGGTTTTGTTTGTGTAAGGGTTTGTTCTCTTTCATTTTCTTTTTCTAAAATAACGTTTCCAGCCCTATCACCTTCATTTTAAGAGGATTAATTGTGCTGCAGCCTTAAAATATAAGGCACGAGCCAAATTATGAATTATATATCTACATTAGGCCTCTGCAGAGAGGCGCAGGAGACATCAGAAGACTGTAGGTAAATTAAAATGAAAATTACCACAGCCTAAAGTAATTTCAGTGATATATATTTTTTCTAAATTAATCTCCAATTAGTATTCTTACAATAAAACAATAGTCTACATAATCAGAAATGTGATTTAACTACATAAATTTAAATGAAAAAACACATTTTCCATAACTTACTGTGTTCCCGCATGGCATTTTCACTCACTGCTATCTCACTGTTGTTTTTGTTTTGCTGTGTACATGTGTATGCACGTGCGCCTCACCGAAATCGATCCAACTACGCGCGGGCTACGAGGGCGCGTGCTCGTGCGCGGCGCGTCCTAAACCCTAATTGGACGCCGTCAATTGTGACAGGGACGATCTCCGCAGCTGATTGGTCCGCTGCACGTGTGTACGCGCACACTGGGTGTAAGAGAAAGAAAAAAAAAACAGACGAGGGGAGATAACGCGGTTTAGGAGAGTTTAGGAATACACAGATATTATGCTGCACCGGGGAGAGGCACGGACACTGGTTATAACGGGGAGCTAGTCGCTATGCCAGGTCTCGGAAGACTATTAGGAGACGACATGTCGCCGCTGTAGGTGATATTATAAACTAACACAGGTATTTATTCGTTTTATTCCAGCGAGAAGGCTTGTTTTTTTACATGCTGTCCGTCTAAATTGGATACCGACGGGGGGCGGGAGAGCGAGCAACAAGTGGAGTTTGGTGTGGAGAGGTCGAAATTTCTCACCGTCACCAGCTATATGGAAGAGCAAAAGGAGCCCAACAGCGGCCGGGACTCGACCGAGGAGGAGAGCATGTCCCTGTCGCCGAACCTCCCATCCCCTCCCATGATTTTACCCCACCAGGCCGCCCAGCAGGCCCACAGAACCACCAACTTTTTTATCGACAACATCCTCCGGCCGGACTTCGGCTGCAAAAAGGAGGCGAGCTACCGCGACCGGAGCCAGACGCCGGGTAGAGAAAACGTCAACCCGCTGGTAGCGAGGCCACATACCGGCAGCCTCTGCCTGGACTCCAACTGCAGCAGCGACAGCACCTCCTCCTCCTCCTCGCCCTCTTCTTCCTCCTCCTCCTCGTCGTCGTCCTCGCCGTCTTCCAAGCAGAACTCGTCGAAACAAGGCGAACCGGCGAGCAACGGGACTATCAGATATGCAGACAGCCCCTCGTCAATTATGATTGTGAGTGGCAGCAATGGAGCTTCTCCGCCCACAACGAAAGAAAGCCAGCCGCTGTTGTGGCCCGCTTGGGTTTACTGTACACGGTACTCGGACCGGCCCTCATCTGGTAAGGCGCTAATAGTCCCACAAATATAGTCTATCGCCTGTTTGAGTGTTGGGGAAACTGTCTTTCTCACAGTGGCCATTTAAATAAAAACCCTTCCTGACACACTTCCTCTAAACACCTTTGTCAAAGTTATGAGAGGGACTTTAAGGTTGGCAATATTTAGGGTTTAATTTCTCCTTGTAACGCAGTCACAGTGTGGCTTTGATTCATCCAATCAGAACAGAGCATTTCTTTTATACAAGCCATTTTGGAGATTTTTTAAAAAACAACAGAGTTTAAAAATATGAAAATAAGGTTTAGAAAGACAGCAAAAGATCACTAAATTAAAGAAAACAGTTCCCATAAATCATCTCTCTCTCTCTGTGTGTCTCTCACACACACATGCACACAGACATTTACGCACAATGAAGCGCATTATGAGTGATTGTATGTCGCTAAGCTATTTCTTACAAGCTATTTGCTCCTGGCCTGTAGCTATAATAAGTCTGCTCAAAAATCAGTGCTGTTATTTTTAGTGCAATTTCATAACATGACGCTAAAAAAAAAAGTTCTCTCCAATAAATGTAATTGTGGGCCTTCATGTCTTGTGTAAATGTAGTCTGTTGTTGGTGAAAACTCTTCTGTCTTCTTTGTGTTGCTGTTGGGCGAGAAGAATATTATACACTGTTCACTAAATATGGTGCAATAAGCTGTTGGAAGTTGAGAGTTGTGTTAAATATAATAGCTAAAATATTGCTGCTGCTGCTGTGTTTGGTTTGTCAGAAAAGCACAACATAGCTCAAATATCTCAGTTCTGTTAGACAAATATAAATACATTTAGAGTGCTGTAACAAAAATATCAGTCATCAACGAAATATTAAATTAAATTATATTAAGAAGGAATCAGTTACATAAATATAAAACATTATGTTGATGTATTATTATAAGGGCTAGTATAACAACATCACACTGAGCAGCTCATACCAGTTATTTCAAGTTCCAATAAAAAAATTGAGTATCATCAGAGAGATTTCTTTTAAGGCCTCATTTGAATGTTTTTCTTTTTTCGTATTTGACCAAATAAAATATAGAAAAAATATGCAAAGATTCTCAAATTCAGTGTTTATGTTATCTTGAGGAATTTGAAGGTGGTTTTAAAACTATTTCCAGAAAAAACACAGAGAATAGAAAGTCAGAAAAAGTCATGTAGTCGACAGAGGTGATGCTCTCACGGATCATTGTTGTGCTTTATTTAAAAAATCACGAGTGTAGAGAAGTGTGAACCCACAGTGTTGTTGTGTTGGTTTTCTTCGTTATTTATTCCTCCTAATATTACAGTCTAACTGGTTTTGTAGCTATCAGCTGTTATTAGTCCACATTCAGTGTTTGGAGACTAAAGTTGGTTAAAAGGATGCAGAAGCTTCTATACTTTAAAGGACATAAAGTGTTCTTATTTAATAATTGTAAAAATGGCCGCAGGACACAGAATTAAGTCCTGATTTCCTGACGTCATTGTTTAAAGTCAGTTATGAAGAATAACACGGATTTTTCCTGTTTGGAAAGGTGTGTTGTGTTCGGCTGTAGTCTTCATATTACACATCCATTAACGTGATGATGTCACGTTGTTTTTAACGGGTTTGTCATTTTCATGATCATAATAGTGAGTTAAAGGTAATGAAGGATGACGGTCAAACCCCCTTTTTTACTTTTTATAAGGATCTATTTTCTGTGTAGTTTGTTATATTGGGTTTGTTGTGTTTTTATGCTTTATGAAGCTTTCTTTCAGTCTTGTGTGTTGTGAGCAGCCTATTGGATAAAATGTGTGTCATCCGGGTCTGACTTCACAACGCATGTCCTGCCTTCACTCATAAATACACACACTTACTACAGTGACCTATGACGCGTTGTGCTCTAATGCAAATTAGTTGAAATCACCAAACTTTCCTTCTTGAGCTTTATTTAATGATACATTTCGGTCAGATTTGTCCTTACAACGCGCTGAATATACATGTTTAGCCTATATGATGAAGAAATCACACACCTGGATGCTTTCCATTCATTGTATTTTGTTTTCTCTGCAGAGAACATTGAGATATGTTAACCTGTGTTTTCTGCAGAGACTCACTTTATTTGATTGTCAGCGAGGCGGCGGGTCGCTGCTTGTTTTGGCCAAATCACAAGTCAGATATGAGTGTCTGCATAGACTTCACACAAAGGCCTGAGTGTCTCTAATGAACCAGCATCACATGTTTATATCTATATATACACACATGTAGATTTTACACTTTAAAAAAAATGATTCGTGTCCGATTTTTGCAGCAACATTTTCTCGCTTATTTCCCTCCAAAAAAACAAACAAACTAATTTTAAAAAGCTGTGAAGGGTGAAACAAATTGTTGGATACTTCCTGCATGAAATGCTGAGACCTAATTTCTCTTCTAATTGGCTAATTGGCATTTACACACCTGTGACCTCAGCAGGTTCGTTTTAATTGAATATTAGTTAATATTAGTTGAACAGTAATTAATAGTCACGCGTGATTGTGGCTTTATAACCTCAGTGGCAGCTCAGTAACTGTTAAACGCCGGTGAGAAAATCCACGTAGCTTTAATAATAAAGGCCGATTACAAATCAGTGTAATTCTCCGGTTTGTGTTGTTATGAAAGCATCACTTCTATTTACACCACTAAGCCTCTGCTGTCAGCTAGCAGCCAGAGAGTAGCGTGTTATTACGCTGTAGTATTTATTTGTCTTGTAAAAGTTCAAATGTTTCACGTTTTCATGATGAATGCTCATTAGAACTAAACCCTGGTTTGGGTTGAGGCCCAAAACAGCAAAGTGTGGCTTTCTTTCTGCATGATGTCACCTCAGCGAGTCCAGATGTAATGTACAGTAGTATATGAATAATGAGGAGCCAATCAGATAACGGTAAAAATGATTAAAATGATAAGTCATCTTTAAAAATCTAATAAAGAGAGCATCCAGGACGCTCTATGTGCGCCTGCGTGACTTACGCACTGACCAAATCATTCATATCAAACACTCTGGTGACGCATTTGATCACATTGACCAGATAATAAGACGCTTTCATCTGTCATCAGAGAGAAAGAAGCTCAGTCGATATAAGCAGCAGCTTTGATGGTAAATATTAGCGCCTCATATGTAACATGTGCTCCAGCCTTGGAAGAAATATTTCATATGTGAGGGTTCAACTCTGACATTTACGTGTTCGTGCCATTGTTGTTTCCACACCAGGCCCGAGGACACGGAAACTGAAAAAGAAGAAGAGCACCAAGGAGGACAAGCGGCCCAGGACAGCGTTCACGGCCGAACAGCTGCAGAGACTGAAAACCGAGTTCCAGGCCAACCGGTACATAACGGAGCAGCGGAGACAGTCTCTGGCCCAGGAACTCAACCTGAACGAGTCCCAAATTAAAATCTGGTTCCAGAATAAGAGGGCCAAGATTAAAAAGGCCACCGGCTACAAGAACGGCCTGGCCCTGCAGCTCATGGCTCAAGGACTTTACAACCATTCAACGACCACCGTGCAGGAGGAAAAGGAGGACAGTGAATAGAGACCCGGACATTCCTGCTGAGGGCCTCACTCTTTTGGAGATAATGAAAAATTTTAAAAAATGGACTTGAGGTGGGGTAAACGCTATTTAAAAACACAGATTTCTGTTTATGGTAACAGTATATGGACATAATTATATAAATGAACGATCGTTATTAAAGTTTATATAGCCACTGCAGTTATCATGTTGTATACAGTATATTTAATTTCAGGTATGAGCTCATCTCTCATCCGGTCACTACCTGCTGGACATTTCCATCCTTTCCGTCTGTCGCTCATTGTTTTGTTTTTTTTGTTTTTTTTTTAGGATGTCTGATTGGCTCTCTAGGTTTTGTGGTGTCCTGTCCCGCATTATTTCCTTCAACACATCAGTTCGCAGACAAGCCAAAGATTTTAATATGTTCACATGTAGTCTGAAATAAAAAAAAAGAGAGAAAGTTAGATGGATGGAGTTCATTTTTCTTTCTTTCATTCGTGTTTACAGCGTGAAGCATTGAAGAGTGGTCGGTTATAATGTTTTGGGATTTTAAAAAAAACAACCCATAATTAAAAAATAGGCCTATCATTATTTCACTTTAAAAAAAACGAGCGTGACTTTAACCCCAAACATCCTTATAAAATGCCGATATGAACATTTAAAATACATTTGACTCAGATATCACGCAGCGAATTTAAAGGCGCAAACTGTCATTAACAGCTTCGGTTATGAGGAGTATTTCACATCCAGCATTTGTAGTATTTTGATATTTGAGAAAGGTGGTTGTGGCAGAAACACCCTCACACACACACACACACACACACACTCACACACTAGAAGCAGCTCCTGTTTCACCACAGTTCATCTTTCAGTCAGACCCTGCTAGTTTCTCCGTGATGGATAACTATTAATGAATCTATTTCGAGCGTTTTACAACATTTCAACTTCTCTGCTAAACTCAGCTGAGCTTTTGATGGAGTGAATATTATCGCAGGAACGTGTCAGAGTGGTTGTAGACGCAGAAGCACCTGGTTTCTACGCGGGATTCATTGTGACCTCATGTGACCTCAGGTTCAGGTTTGATAGAGCCTGGCTGTGAACTCTGACATGGCGTGTGTTTCTCTCTCTCTCTCTCTCTCTCTCTGTGTGTGTGTGTGTCTAACACTACAAGGTCAGCCAGAGCAGTCAGACTGAGTAATAGTAGTTTTGTCTGAGTGGAAGCTGTTTGCATTATAACTACAGCGGCTATTGAGTAATTCAAGTGATTGTTTGCAAATTTTGCTCAATTGTTGGAGATGTAAATAGAGCTCTAAACATATAAACTTCACTTTTTCTTCTGTCAGTTAAAATAAGAAAAACTTTTTTTTCTTTTATTCTTCAATCCACAGTTGAACATTACGTATAAAATCATAATATATTATTAAAAAGTTATATGAGGGTCTTTACGAGGGAGAAACTGAAGACTAATTTTATGGGGGTTTTTTTGAGTTTATGATACTTATGTTGCATTATAGTGACGAGTCAACCTGTTTCTTTCTTTATTTGACAGCTTGTTGTATCAGTTATTAGGATGCACTTATAATTTGCATTTGCCGTCACTGTTAATAGTGTAGATTCAGCTGATCCGAGATAATATTCAGTCACTCAAAACGGCCCGTGAGAAACTTTATTATTGCTGTGGACATACAGCTTTGTTTAGAGAAGATATAATACACAAACATTTCTTTACAAATAAAATGTTAATGAGGAGGAATGTTTCTCATCCTGACAGCTGAATTTCTTTTGTATTTAATTCTGAAGAAATCTGACTGATTAGTTTGAAGTGTCAGCATGTAACACGCGCGACTGTGCGCGCTCTAAACAACCAACACTGATTTATATGATTTGTGTTTGGTAGCGTCGCTTATATACAGCCGGTAGCGGATCGGATTATTTAATTAAGAGCTAAGAAGCCTGCAGAGGTCTGAGGCGGCAGCAGCAGCAGCAGCAGCAGCAGCGGAGGAGCAGCAGCAGCATTCACGGCCTCCGACTTTCAGCCTTTTTAATTATTTCAAACGCTGCTGCTGCGTTTGCGTTGAGCAGCTCTGCCTATAGAGCAGGGATTTAATAAGCGCACAGCATAGCCTGTTAATAATTGATTTCAATAATAACGACGAGGGGCTTGCTGTTAGTTTATAGGCAGGTTTTAAATTTTAATTACCATTTTAAAACAATGACCTTTTTATTTGTAGTTATTTATGAAGACTACTTGTACCTCAAGGGTGACGTGCAGACAATATTGCGCATGTTAATCAGCGAAAATTGAATTGTTTTGAATTGTTTTCCCCATTGCACAGCTATATTATTATTATTATTTTTAAAAAAAGCAAAAATTAGCTTCTTCCAGGAGAGCAGGAGAGTCAGCTGCAGGTAAAAATGTTTTATAAGTGTCAGCTTCCCTGCAGCATCTTTCCAGCACTTGAAACCTCCAGGGGTCATTGGAAGGGGTTTCCTGAGGGGTCCACAGCAATATTAGGAATAATTTAACGTCACTATTCACTAAAATGTATGAATGAATATTCATAGGATTTGGTTTCAGTTAGTTTGAGACTAAATCTAATTTAATCTGAACATTATTAAACAGATTTGAATGAAAGTAATGTAGGTTTGTTTGTTATTCTATAGAAAACAATAGTTCTAATAATCTGCACTAAAAAAGCGTTTTGCATTAGTTGAAGAGATTTTATTTTATTCAAGAGGTTATCAGGCTGTTTAGAAACACACACACAGGCCTAAATGTGTTTGTGAATTCAGGCTTTTTTTTGGCCATCTGGCCTGCATGTGTGAGCAGAGGTGAAGAGGCTGCTTGGCTCTTCACGGTCAGCTAACCCTGCAGCTCCAATATTATGATGATAGTTTCATTCCCCGCTGTGAATGCGGAAGAGGATCTTATGACAGTGTATTTAAAATTCATACAATTATGAAACAGCGAGAGGATTTCTCTCTCTCTCTCTCCCCTCCCTCCCACCTTGTCATTGAGGGAAGCCGAGGGTTTATCTGTAAAACAAAGAAAAGCCAGGGATCGTTTGCATAGTTAGCATAGTCTGCCTCGCAGGCACAATATGGATTTAATTTATATGCAAATGAAAGCAATAAAAGGAGAATACACACTGGAAATCTCTCCCGTTTAAAGGAGGAGGGGGGGGGGGGAGTTGGATTCAGAGCAGGTAGCAGCACACATGCACGGAACAAATCAGCCTCGACCAATAAGGAGAACAACGATGTTATATAATATGCAGGAAAGATTGCAATAGTGTGTAAACTGTGCAACACAAACATCATGCAGTAGACTCCCTGCTAGGAAAGTTTGGAGGAAGATTTTTTTTTTAGCATTAGGGGGAAGTTACATTCATGAGGTTCCAGGAAACAAGATCAAACACACACACACACACACACACACACACACACATCATGCTTTCTGACAAACATGCAGCCTATTTGCATTGGCTCAGAAAGTTGCCAGTGCATGGCGACCTTTCAGGCTTCATGCATTGCACTGATGTTGTGTTGAAATTGTCATTAGGTAGCTTTGATAGCTAAATACATCTCACATTTGTTCTGCACTCGAGTACAATTTTGAGATACTTGTACTTTACTTGAGTATTTCCATTATATACTACTTCATTTCAATGACAGATATTGTACTTTTTACATACAAAATATATGACTGCCTTATAAAATACGTGGAATTTTTAGAGCTTAAACTACCCAACAGTAACATTATCTTACAACATCAAAATGCTGTTTATATGTGAAAGCATCAGTGACAATAAAACAATAATATGAAATATATAATAATTTAACATTTTTAAAGGGTAATTCTGCATAATTAAATACTTACTGGTTGCAATTCTGTACTTTCTAATGCAGGAATTTTACTTGTAATAGAAGATCATTTATACTGTATTTTTACTTAAGTAAAGTTATATCTACAATTAATGAAAATACCACCCTAAATTATATTCACACTTATTAGTTTTCAAGCATATATCTTTCCTACAGTGTACATTAACATTAAAGGCATACATTTACATGAATATTTACCAAAAAAGAAGATAGGAAAATCTAGATTATGGATCGTTTGTACTTTAATCTGTATTATTTGCAGCTAAACATGTTTCCTGACCTTTTGATTCATTGATTCACCTCCACAGAAGTTGTTTTTTTTTCCTCAGCTGTAACATAATAAGATATTTACTTTGAGTGCTGGACAGTGATGCACACAAACTTGGGTCACCGTCAAGAAACATGCAGGCTAACCACCTGTCACTCAAACAAAGAGGAGAGGGCTACGAGCTGTTCACTGGGTCGTTTATTGTGTGTGATACACGCTTCTGGAAAATACATACTTATTTCTTGAAAGCTTTAAAGGGATAAATGACAAAGATGAGGATACACACAGTGAAATGCATCCATGCAGACACATACAAGCATGTGCAAAACAGCAGGAGAAGATAGAGACTCTGCACTTACACACACACATACACACACACGCCTATTTAAAAGAGCTTCTTAGATCACTGCCCTGTGACGGTGGGGGTGCTCAGTGCAGAAGTTTAGTGTAATTCCCTCTCAGCTGCTGCCTCCATAATATGTACTGTAAACACACTGCAAGAAAAAGAGCTTTTCTTATCCATTTTCTTCCTGGACTAACATTTAGAAAATGAGGTAAGTGACATCATGCAGCTCCTCCAGCTGTATGATGTGACACAGCACTAGTTTGTTTCATTAAACAGCTGTTTTAATCGAGTGTCAGCGCACAAACTGTTCAGACAGGACGAGACGTCGTTGTTATTCAGCTAAAAAAAAAGCAACTTCAGCATATCAGCTATTTTGATTGTTTCTATACATTCTCTGACTGTACACCGCAATGACAAGTGGAAACACAGGGTGCACAGAGGACACGGAGAGTATGCACAAAGCCACAGTATTACAGATTACATGGTATAAGTCTGCCGGGCCACCAACAGTTAGAGGATCTCAGTTTTAAGACACACAGAAAAAAAAGCTAAAAGAACGTAGCTACTGAAAATGACAGTGAAGCAAATAAACAGGGTACAGTAAAGAATACTGCTATACAAAGATAAACTGATTCAATTAATGCCTGTTTAGGATGATTATTTTACCCAAAAATCAATGTAAAAGAACTGATAATACTGCAGATAATGGACTCTGTCTTTGGATAATATGAGACAAAAATGCAGTATTAACATACAAACTGAACACTTTTAGTCCATTTGAAATAGTTAGTTTCAGAAAACAAACTTTATTTGGATAATTTTAAGTCCATAGTTCATAGGAAATATTATCACTGTCATTGTGTTTATTTTTAATATTTATATTGACATCAATAGAATGAGTTCATTTATAATTTGATATATTTAAAGATATTATTCAATTTAAATCACATGAATTCCACTAGCTAGAGGCAAAAGTTGAGATGGCACTTACTGCTATCTAAGGGTTTTAATTCACCATAATGACTGGATTTAGATATTATCTCATGTAGTTATGTGCAATAACAAAGTGTATCAACAGCGTGTCACATTTTTAAATTACAGATAGCAGCTAGGCAGGAATTTATGAGGACATTTAGCTTTAGCTGTCTCATCAGCTAGCTTTCACTTGATACAGTGCTCTTGCTACAGTTGTCTGAGTGTGATGGTGTAGCCGGGTTGTTATTTCTGTTTTTCGAGTTTTACATGCTTTTTTCATGGAAATTAACCATTTCTAGAGTATTGTTTTTTAATGGTAAAACAGACACCAAAAGTCAGATTCCAGTCTGAGCTCATATTGGTTTTTTACAGTAGAAAAGAATTTAAAAAAAAATAGCAAATGTGGATTGTATAATGCAGCTGATTTTTTTTATATACATAGGTAAATTAACGAAAGTCGAGTAAAAAAGAATATTGTACAATTATAAAATATTGTACAATTGTAAAATTGTAGGATGAACGGGAGGTGTTGCTCATCACTTGCTTCAAATATTATTGGCTTGTCTGTGAACCATTGAGGGGTCAAGTTGTCTTTGCACTTGACTCACTTCTATTGGAATAACATTTGCAGTGTGTGGTGTGTATGTGTGTGTGTGTGTGTGTGCGCGCATGTCAGACCAATCAGCGTTCAAAGAAACTCAGAATGATTTTGACCCTGATCTTTTGTGAGTGTTTTTGTTTCAGGGGTGCACATAGATTACTTCTCACCATGGCGAAATTTACTCATGACTTATTATGGGCTGTCAACTGGACTATCTGAGACTCACACACACACACACACATACACACAACACAAACATAAACACAAACACATACAAACAGACAAAGGTGGCATTGAAAGGGAACCTCCCACAGTGCAGCTGAGTGTCCAGGGGGCTCTCTGCTCCAACAGCCGTGATCACACCGAGCTAAATCCAGATTACATGGAGGATATACACAGCGCCACTTGTTTACTCTGCCCATCAGGGGGTGATTTGAACGGGGTGGGGTTGGGATGGGGTGTGGGGGCATCAATAACACACTGTACGTGATGCAAACTGCTTTGTTCAGGCCAAAAGTGAGGGGGGACTTTAACTTTTATTTTTTTTTGTGAAGAAATGGATGTGTAAATAATGTTCACACGTATTTTACCTTCAATGCAAAGCTTATGAATATGAAGATAATTATTTGTGTCATCAAGTTTTATCCAGAGATTCCAACGTCCATTCAAAGGCTGGTTTTCTACTTTGTAAACACCGCAGTTTTTCTACAGGAGTCCTGTATGAAGTCATGTTTTTAGTCTACGTTTTGGCGATAAAATAGTGCTGAAGTTATATAAATCAAATGACTGTTTTATAGGGATGTAAATGAGATTTCATTTTGGTTCCTGTGAACAGACTCTGTATTTTTTTAAGATGTAAGGATGTAATTTTCCAGTGTATAGCGTGCTACCGAGAAGGCGGCGCACTTTAAGGCCGGTTATTCTGCTCTAATTAAAAAGGAAGCGTCAGGAAATGACAGTGCATCTCCAGCCACAGCTATGCGGCAGACAACACATCAATTCAGGCTGCTGGAGAGTGTTTTTTAATCTGCTTCGTCTGTGTCAAAAGAAGTCATCACATGCAGCACATTAATCGGCGTGAGAGGAGTGATTGCACATAACTTAAAGATACAGGAAGACAAAGGGAAAAGTCTGAATTTCAATGGTACGTGTGTGGATTTTTGTTTTTATCGTGAACAATTTCTGTGGATTGTAAATATGATTTGGTTTAAAAACGATGTGTGTGGTGCACATTTTTAAACTCTTCTCATGGCGAGTGTCTGATAAAGGCATGAACACACACTTTTACACGCACGCTCACACTCACGAACACAGTAAGAACAAAGGCAGGGACACCTGGGATTCCCCCTGTTGTATGGGTGGTCACATGCACCTCTGCCTCTTCTTCATGCCTTCCACATGTGGAAGCACTTTATCTTCCCACTGCCTCTCTTGCTCTGTGTGTGTGTGTGTGTGTGTGTGTGTGTGTCTGTGTGTGTGTGTGTGTGTGTGTGTGTACAAACCACTTCACTCCACTGAGGAAACCAAAGCTGTGAGAAGAAGATGGTCATCGATGAGAACAGCGATTAAACCCGCTTCTATCCGCTGCCCCCCTGAGAGGCTTTATACTTCAGACAAGGGCTTTGCTTTTAAAGCGATGCACCACATTTCTTGCAGGAGATTGTCATGTCGGTCAACTCAGCCGTTAAGTGATGAGAACATAGACACCGCAATCAACCAAACATCCAAAGTACATCACTGACTGCATGCTAACACTTTAGCATGTAGCACCCGGTTGACTGACAGCAGGCCTTTAGCATTGTTAAAACTCAGAAGACTGATCTTTTTAAAAGTTTTTAGTGTGTTTTTGAATTATTTCTGGATTCAGTTTAAAAATAAAACAATTTCAGGCTTACTCTGTCTGCCTGGCCACCCTCTCACCCTCTTCTCACACTTCAAAAGCGGACGCGCTTGTGGAGATCTCCCTTCTCCTCCTTCCCCGCTCCGTCTTTCATCGCAGTGTCCCGGAGGTGGCGAGAGGTGATGCGGGGAAGCGATTAGTCATATTCAATTTACATACGGCTGTCACGGGCTCCTCCAGGGCTGAGCGCTGATGTCATCCGTGCGTGGGGCCCTCTGCGGCCACCCGGCGTATGGGAAGACTTCTCGCTGTCAAGGGGAAAGTGCGGGGAGGGGTTGGGTGTGTGTGGGGGGGGGGCTTCCCCTGATGGGAGCAATATCACTGTTCAAATAGTATGATGAATGTAGGGCGGCACCTTTGTCTGCATGTGTGCATGTATGTGTTTGTATGAGCTGTGAAATTTGTTCATGTGTTTGCACCTGGAGCTATACTATGCTTACCATTATATAGCATGTAGACACTGTGTTGCATGACAGCAGATATGTAGTATTTTTAAAATGTGAACTGAAATTAAAATTCTTTTCAAATATTCAATTTACACAAGTGTGATGTGGAAACTTGAAGCCTCCAGTCCAGATATACTTAGAATGGACTTTATAGTTTAGTAGGAGACATCTTGTGTCCAGCATTTAAAGGTATATTACGCAAGATTTTCTTAAAAAACAATGTATAGATTCATAAAAAAGTAATCCCTCACAATCATCACTTATGACCCATTAGAAATGTGTGGCGGTGTATGTATCTACAGAGTCCTCTGCTTGTATTTTCTTATTATTTTGCTGTGTTCAGGACGTTAACCTTTGGGCAGTGGGTGTGTAGCCCCCAGCCAATAGCATCACGCAGGGTGTGAAGTCTCATAGCATAGCGACCAGGTTACATCGCCGTCTCTCTCCTCTGCTCCGCTCTGCTCTCTGTCTCTGTGTCATGGAGGTATAAAGAGCCGCTGGTCTGTGTGTCTGCTTGACCGAGGGCGGGGCTGAGCTACACACACGCAGAGCAGAGAGGCCACAGCGGACAGGATGAAGCTCTGCATTCACACCAAATCCAGCAATGGGGCATCTTCCTGAAGGGTTGTGCAGGGTGTGGGCGTGTTTATTTGTGCTTTAAAACGTAACTGCTGTGTATCATTCAGAAAATAACATTTTATTTATCTGATTCATGGCTTTGTTTTTGGCTGCGCCTCCTCCCCTCTTCATTCATTCTCTATCTTGCTCGACCACCACTGCTCCCTCTCTCTCACACAGCTCACTCTGGTGTTGTTGAGCCGGGGAGGAGGGGCCAACTTTGAATGATGTGTTAACAAATCCCACATAGTATACCTTTAAACTTTTAAAATTAAAAAGATTAACATATTCATTGATTCTCAAATTTTTAATGAGGGAGAAGGAATAGATGTAATTTAAAGATTTTAACAAGACAAACTTTTTTGTGGAAAATACATACAGGATACAAATTATTATCTTAAAACATGTCTGGAGAAGAAGTTTTATTATTTTTTCTGCTTTGATAGCCAACATTGTAAGCTGTTACTTCTATCAGCTGTGATTTGAGGACTACATTACTTTGTGACTTCTTTTCCATAACTTAGTCCATGTCCTGATTTGAATCACAGGAATGTTTTTTAACTGTCTGGTCATTTGCTATCACCACAACTGGACCCATAAAAGACAGCCTACGCTAGTTCCTTCCTTTGTATAATATGAGAGAAACACAACACTAAATGAGTGTGACAGCTGCCAGTGACTCAGCAGGTGTTGAAATAACTTGAACAAAAAGTATCGTTAGCAAGCTAGGCTAACTAGCTTCCACTTTACAGTAGCCTCCATTTTCCTAGTAGAAACTAGTTTTATATTATATCACATTCATTTGGCTTATAATACGTACATTCTAACGCAAAAGGAACAAGATTGCAATTCCAGGAAGGTGCTGAAGGTGTTCAAAAATGTCCAAAAATTGTTTTCTACTGTTTTGAAAAATTCATGTCAATACATGCAAAGACTCTAAATTTACACTTACACACAAATGCAGGATTATTCAATCAATACATTGCTATGTCAAAAATAAAGTGCTTTGGTTTAACAGGTTGTTTCTTGTACACACATGGCAGTGGGAAGGAGGGTGGTCGACCGCTTCAGCTCTTCCTTACAGAAATATTAACTCATATATGGCTCTGAACTCCTCAAGGGGTCAAGAGCCGGCAGTCCATTTTGCAGTCGGCTGCTCGTAGAAAGCCGTGGAGCTTGTGCAGTTTAGTGGAGAGCCACTGGCAGACTTCCAGAGGAGGAAGTCTAAGTTATTTATGAAGCCTCGCTAGACAAAAGACAGTAAAGCTTCCCATATTCAGAGAGTCTGGCTGCTCTACCAATGACAGTGAATCCAATTTGCTGCAGTCAAGAGCAATTAATTTTGCGGACAATTGGGTAGGTTCATGTACAGTAAGCACAATATGATTTTAGATGCGATGTCTGCATGCTGTGGTTGTTGTGTAAAGAGGGAAGAGTGGCTCAAATATTCTTTAGACCACCAACGTAAACTGTCAAAAGGAGAGAAAAAAACATATATAAACATATATATACGTATAATTTAACTTTATAATTATTCACTATGAGGTTTTCGGCCTTTTAACGCCTGAAAATCAGATTTAGAAATTTGGTTTGAGCATAATCTGATCAAACAACTTCTTAAAACATGAACTCTCCAAGACATATTTTAATGCACATATGTACACATCATCATATGCACACATGCACACATGAAGGCCAGAAGTTCAGGTTTCCAGGGCAACTCATCTCTGGATCTGGGCTGCAGAATGCGAGACCGTGAATAACTGTTTTAACACACAGCCGGCACAATGTGTGGTCTATGACATACCATCTAAAGTCTGTCTGTCTGGATGCGTGTGTGTGTGTGTGTGTGTGTGTGTGATATCAATCTCTCAGTGCTTTCTGTTTTGCTGTCATGTACTTGTGTGTTTATTATCTACGCAATGGGACTAGATGTGATGTTATATATACACCATCAGTGTTATGCATGTATACTTTTCAGTTTTTTACTCATCGAGTTATACTTATTTCTACTTTCATCTGAGTTAAACTTTTACTTGAGTTATTTCTATTTTTGTACATGAAAGTAGCAAATGCAGACAGGTACTGGTAATCTATTAAATTTGGGGATAAAACATGTTGAAATATGCATATAAGTATCAAAATTTGAGCTCAAATGTAACAAAATTCTTCATAAGTAATATATCATCATCATGGTAGCAAGTAACCTGATACTGTATATTTGAGGCGGTTTATAGTGTTTCCATCCCATATATCTTACCTGATCAAATTTGAGGGAATCTTGTCAAAAATGGGTTTTTTTTTAATGTTATATGTTTATGTTAAAAAATAATATTAGCTGATGCGATTTTTTTTTAACAATGAGGTTAATGAGATGACACAAAATATTTTCTATTCATTTCACTGAAAATTACAAGTTTGAAGTGAAGGAAAAACATTTTTCTGGAGTTGGGCAAACTATGTATCTAAACTGTGATAACTCAATTCTTTTATAAATGTGACCACATACTGTACAAGAGTGCAGTTTTGTATTTTCACATTACTAAGCCTTAAATCTACTACTAATCTACAACTAAGGACAACAGATTGTCAGTCAAGGTACTTCACAACATAAGTCACTTACGTTGAACAAAACCTCTCCAATCACAACAATCATTCCTGATCTAACTACATTCACTCTGAATATTATTGATAATATATATAATATATATTGATAATACTATATAACAATAATAGAACTGTGTAAAAATACATTATGTAAAACAGTGCAGGACCACACATAAAATGACACTGATATTCATGAATCTGTTGCCCCAGTGCATACTGGGAGGCTCCCCTACATGCTTAATTATGGATGCTACAATATAATCTCTACAAACTACTAATTTTAGGTTGACTCCATTAAGAATTTTTTATATTTTAGACAATGGGGATCAAACCAAGAGCTTGGTATCTGTATTGTATTCACTATTCTCTTTGTCCTCCTACAAGTCCCTGCAAGTACAACAAGTGTGGTCTAGGGATTTGGGTCCACCTGTTAATGATGAGTCTACACCATGGAACAAAGTGTGGGGTACAGTGGTAGAATCCTGATCATCAACAGATCTACTTGATCTTTATCCATAGGAATTACCTTACTCTGAAAAAGCGCCACATGATGAAGATTATTCCTCCCCACTGTGTGACCTTTGCCCTGATGGTCACATAGGTTCTTTTATGCATATGTTTTGGGAGTGTAGTGTTGTGGCGTTTTTTTGGAGCCAGGTGTTCTCCATGCTGTCGGATGTGTTGGGAACTATACTACCATGTTCACCTACAGCTATGCTCTTAAATGACTTCCAGCTATCATATCCTGGGAAACGTGTATTGTTAGCAGGCCTTACTGCAGCTAAGAAGATGCTCCACTGGCAACCTCCTCACATACTTACACGCACACAATGGCTAAACACCTTTCTTGATGTGATGGTTATAAAGCTCTTGGTGGCTAGAATGCACGGTGCAAGTGAGAGAACTGTTACACAGTGGAGTTATGATAACCGGGAGGGTTTGCAGGGAGAGAGGGGTAAAATAACAGCAGAGAGGCTGAACACCTGTGTGTTGGCTATGACGAATCAAAGGGGTGAAAGTTCAGACATGCAACGTGGAAGACATGTCCATGTGAAAGATGTCCCAGTAACATAATGTCCCTGAAGTTACACAACACAAAAAACACTCACACCTATTTAAACTGTGAGAATAAGAAGCTCTACTTAGAACATTGACTTAATTAGTTTTCTTTTCGCCTCTGTGCATTAAACCCTGTAAATCATCGAGAGCAGATGGTGGCGAGGCAGAAAACAAACATCAGAGGAGAACCAGGAATGAGAGAAAGGGAGAAAAAGAGAAGAGCATAAGGGAGCTGATGTCCTGTATTTCCCGTCAAAAAGCTGCGGAGATGAACCGCAGATGTTTGTAGACAGAAGATGAGCCGTCTCTAACAGCTGGTTGGGGATCAGATTTGTGTCAGTGCGCGGGCGACCTCCTGCAATGCTATAATGTGCTGGAAACCATACGCAATGAGCCAAAACTTACACTTCGATAGAGGGGGAAAAGTAGGATTTTTTTTTTAAAAAAAGAAAAGACTGAAAGGCTCTGCTTTCGGAACCCAAAACCATCGCTGAAGTGCCCTTGAGCAACACCCTAAATCCTAGGCGGGGGAAGAACAAACGGATCAATGAAGAATCTTCTTTTTTTCTTTTTGTGGTAAGTCATAAAAATGACATGACTTGTCACAAGAAAGAAAAGTTATTATTACAGTTGATGTTAGGAATTGATTGTTAAATGGCTCGTCGTCGCCACCCACTAAGTAAGAGGCGGGCTCGCTGCTAGCATTACCCAGTGGTCTCAGTCAGGAATGACAACAATACTCAGAGGCTTGTTAATAGCTAACTGCACTGCCAGCACAGAAACTTTACCCCAGCGTTATGACAAGTGCGCGGTCAAGAACCATCAAAGACCAGAATCTGAAAAGTCCAAAATGCCAGACATTTTTGGTTGCTGGATGGGAATTCAGAGGTTGTATACTGTACATGTCCATGTGTGTGTATATGAGTGTGTGCATTTTTCCCATGTTTCCACAGACTTCAGAGTAGTGTGACGCTGCTCCATCAGGCTGCATTTAAGAATAGCATGCTGGTTACGCTCTCTCTTTATGTCTCTAATTTAAAAAAAGGGGGGGAAAAAAATGAACAGTCTGCCAAAAAGGGATATATGATACCGGTAAGCATGTCTGTGTGGGTTTGTAGTTGTAAGAGCTGCTTGTATTTCCAATACAGCCAAGTCAAGTGCAGGCAAGTTTAGCTAAGTTGAATATAATAATGTTTTCATTTGAATTTGTCATATGTTAGAGACCAAGCAGGACACAATGAGAACCGAACCCTAACCCTAACCCTAACCCTAACCCCAACCCTAACCCTAAAGGGAGAAATGTGAATATTAACTAAATTGGGCCCTAGAAGAGGTCAATAAAACAGAACTTAATGCAAAATACTGCAAACTGAACTGCAACTAAATATATAGAATTACATATAATTTAACCATATTATTATTTTTATATATCTTAAAACATGTCTTGATGGGATGGTTCATTATGCAAAAACAAACAAAATATAATAAAATATGCAAAATGAATTAAAATCTCTCCCCAGATGTCCCCAAGACCAGTAGCATTGTACATTAAAAGGATGAACATTATATCGATGCAACTTAAAGATAAATTTACCAGAAATTATTGACGACATGCTAAATGTGTGCACTAAATGTAGAAGCAATGCTAAAAACTTAAATGCTAAATCAAACTGTATTGGCTGTTTATATGAAGTTTCCTGTTACTGTATGATAATTTTATTCAGACAGTGCTTTAACATAATAATAATAATAAGCCAAATATAATGTACAAGATGTTATCTCTGGGTGGATGAGTTGTAGTATCACTGACATGTGAGGAGCAGACTGGTCACATTCACAGTCAGTCGGCCAAATGTCTTAACAGAAGTCATGAAAACTGTTCTCATTTCACAAATGACCAAAGCAAATAGCATGTGAGGCTTTATTTGAAGCCATATTTTTCTTTTGCTTCTTCTGCAAAGACCCTTTTCTTGGTTCGAGCTGTATTTGAAGACAGATGTGAAAAGCCACAGTTTTTCAATTTAGTGTTAAGTCGGGCCACATTTTGTCTTCTTTGGAGTTTCACTGACTTCCGACTGAACGGAAGAACATCAATGGAAGAAGCCAAGTACGGCCGTGTTTTTATTTTAAAAACTGATTAAAAATATACTTTATTCATATAAACTTTCAGCAAGTAACCTAATAGACCATATCTCCTATCAGTAACATAAAAGCAGATGATTAAATGAGAACGTAACACTTGAGGGTTTATTTTTGATCATATCTTCATCTTCTATTATTATTTTAGCAATACAATACTGTACAATATATAATATTACTGGATGTGAGTTTAAAAAGTATTCTGAAGTTGCAGGAGCATTGTACAGTATGACATGAGGTGTTAAGGACATTTTCCTGTTAATTAATAACATTAGATATTGATTAAAGGGCTATATCAACAAACCTTTTCACCTCTTAACTTATGCTGATTTCATTCACCTGTTTTGAGATTTTTCATTTTGTTTCTTTTTCCCATCATATTTAATCACCTCTTCTTATTCTAACAATAATTCTGCTCCCAGTGAAGGATAAAGATAAAGAATGTCAGCAGGTGAGAAATTATTTTTCTCTAAATGTAAAGTAATTACAACTCATCGGGTGGCCAGAATATTCAGACATACAGTACTAGCACATAGTGCATAGTACATTTATGTTTGTCAGGAAGGAAATGTAGAATATAAAAAATATTCTTGATTATTGTCACTTTATTTTAACTTAGCAATTATCCAAAACACATTTCCTAAAATGGTTAAAATAGGGTTTTTTTTTGTTTTTTAAAAATACAGAGAACAAATGCTCACTAGAGCCCACACATGCACACACAAATTCTCCTATTTTCCCTCTGAACAATCGACTATATTATCCATGCAAACTCCTTAAACTGTTCAATGGGAAAAGCTGACTGATTGTTTTTCCATTAAGTAATATTACTGCAACACATATAGCCACAGGTCGATGCAGCGCTCATTATGGCTGCGGGCGGATAATAATTAACCACTAATGTGTGTAGAAACAGGCCCCTGATGGGCTGATGGTAAAGCAAGGCGCTCCCCAAGGAAACTAATACACAGGAGCTCGCCTCAACTGTTTATTTGCTCTACTCGCTTCACAAAGAAACCAAAGGAGACCCCACAGACTTGAAATGGGATTAAGCAGATGAATTAAGCAGGGGAGTAATTGGAGGTGGATACTCCCAGAATGATGTGAGCTTTGCCGTGCATACACTAAAATGATAACAACAACTGGTTGATTAGTTCTGAAAAATTGTGAATCATAATTGAGATTTTTTTTGAGTGTTGTGAGTCAGAATTATCTGAAAATGAAAATTACATTTAGTGCACAGGCCTCATTTTCACTCACTACTGCAAATTTGAAAACCTTTGATGCGACAGGCAAAATCTTACAGTGTAAGAGCAGGAAGGTAAATAAGACAATGCTAAGTTTATCTGTAATTTATATGGACTGTATGTAGAGAAGAGCCAGAAAGAAAATGAGAGGCAGTTGGTTAAAAACAACAAAAAGTTGATTCCCTGTGGAGGAAGTCTGGGAAGCCAGATGTTCATAAGCCTCACTGGAGTGCACGTCTGAGTACCAGTGTGCCGTTTTTGTATGTGTGTGTATGTGTTAGAGAGAGAAAGAGAGGCGTTTCCTGATCTCCTGGCCAGATGTTGCTGATCCCTGCCACTCCACAGAGGGAAGTTTATACCCAGCTTTACAGAATTAGGAAAGATCACGAAGACGAGCAACTCAGACCCACTTTTTTCTTTTTTTCAAAGTTGGTGGTATTTGATTTGACCAGACATAAATATCTCAGAGAAATTTTAAGTTCAATGGCAGCAGTGTCTAATGAAAAACATTTACAAGTTGCATTATGGTGAAGGTAGGATTCAGTTTTTTTGGAACTTGATCTATACCAAGCGGGTAGTCCTGGGTCTGAAAAGTGAAGCCAATGCGGAAGTGACTTAAACCTGCATTATCTCTAATGGCCAGCAGGGGGCGACTCCACTGGTTCCAAAAAGAAGTCTGATTGTATGGAAGTCTATGAGAAAATGATCCTATTTCTCACTTGATTTATTACCTCAGTAAACCCTTTCCTGATGAATCATAGTTTCGAGTCATCTTCAGTACATAGTGATGTTGATTTTGTAAATCATGGTCCCATTTATAGTAAAATAGACGATAAAGCAGGGTATGCTTTAGGGTGTGGTTGCCTTGTGATTGACAAGTGACTACCACGGCAACAACATTGGTTGGGTAACATAGCCAGGGATGTAACCCAAGATTCAGAGTATAGCCGTAGTTATCACTATTTCACTGTGTTTTTTAATTTCATGAAAGTTAATTGTAACATTTTGGTGGCCTAAAAAAATCTTGTTCAGCATTTGGTTGATAAAAGACCCTCTAACGAGTCAGATGTTCAGTTTTTCTGGTAAGTTCATTTTGTTTTAATGGTTTTAGGCCCGTTTTTTGCGAGCAAAAATTAGCATTAGCATTATCACAGTTAACCTCAGACTGCAAATGCACCATGTTAACCAAGCTAGCAGCTAGCGTTAGGGTCAGCTCCACCCTCTCGTCCAAATATGGTCACTTCTGGCTCCAAAAAACCAAGATGGTGACCGTAAAAATGCCAAACTTTAGGCTTCAAAATGGAGTCCACAAACCAACAGGTGATGTAACGGTGGCTATGTCCATTACTTTTTTACAGTGTATGACCTATGCAAGGAGGAAAAAAGTCAGGCTATCTCAGCCTCTACAACTTCAGTTTTACCTTTTTTTCATCTTGCACTTCTGTAAAGTTCCCCAGACTTTAACTTGAGTCGACTTGAGACAAGAATGGATCTTGTTAACCTGTAAGTTTTCATTTCTCATAGTAAACTTCTTAATATGTATTTCACATCAGGCTCAATGCTCATACAAAGACTTCATAGAAATAGTTCAACATTTTGGGAAATAAAATGGTGGTGGGAGTTAGATGGAAAGATCAATTCCACTCTCATATCTGTTCAGGAAGCGGTTAGCTAAGCTTAGCATAAAAGAATGAGGGTAAACAGCTAGCCTGGCTAACAACAATGTGTTAATAAGTACGTTTTAGGAGTGCTGGTAGGTGGATTTTGTTACTTCTGGACAGAGCCAGGCTAGCTGTTTCCCCCTGCTTCTAGTCTTTTATGCTAAGTTAAGTTAACCTAATCATCTCTAGGCTCTAGCTTCACATTTACTGGACATGAGTGTGTTATCGATCTTCTCATCTGAAAACACCTTCATTCTGTTTAAAAAAAAGGTCACCATTACTGACTGCATTATATATTATTCCCATTAGGGTAAATTAAAAATAAAGACAGTCAAAATGAAGCTAATTGAAATTATAATGAGATTGATCGGTGATGATTTATATGCTGATTGGATGTAATAGGCAACTATTTGTTCACAGGTAATCAGTTGATTCTCTAAGTGCTCTAACTTAAATTTTATTCAAAACCAATTAAAAGCTGTTATGCAGTTTCAACTGGTACAATGTCCAGATTAGATCATTTAAAAAGGAAATAAAATAATTATTAATGTTACTGTTAATTGCAGCCGTTTTGTCTCCTTGTCCACTTGTGCCTGCTCAGTAATGCCTGTGTGTATGATATACATCAGTCTGTCTGCCTGTGGAAAATGTGCATCTGTGTTGTCATCCCGGTCTAAAGGCCTACAGTGTGTGTATGTGTGTGAAATTCAGTTTTGTGCATGTCTGTCAGTGGATTTCTGTATGTAAGTGTGTTTTTGTTCCTTTATGTCCACACATCATGCATCTGTCTTTACCCTCACACATGTGTGTGTGTGTCTCCATGTGTGTGTTCAGTGATGGCGTGGGGATCCATCTGTGTCAGGTTAACCCGCTGGGAGCCTCTCCCAGCAGGTAGTCCTGAAGGGCCTAAATCATCTGGACGGCCAGAAGCGTGAAATCCTTCCAGGCCTGGACAGATGTCTCTCTGTTCAGCACCGACTCAGCGTTCAGCGACCTCACAGACCTTTAAAGACCCTTGGAGCAGACTTTGGCTCCCAAAACGCAGATCAGACCGCGGCCAGACCAGGCTGTATTATTACACACCCCAAAAAAACCCACCCAGAATCTAGACTGAGGAAAAATTGACAAAATATTCATATTTGAATCATGCAGAGGAGGCTGGACTTTGACACCAAAAGATGATTTTACTTTGACTATGAATTGAAAAAACACAACAACAAATAAATGAACTTAGTACCATGGGTGCCAAATGCTCTCATGAACTGACAAGATGCCAAGGCCAGGTCAGCCAGAGGCTAAACTGGTCTATATTTGTGGGTGTGACACAGCCGAAAGGCAGCGAGAGAGTGAGAGACAGAGTACTGACCTCTGTGACCTGAAGACCATCTGCACACACCTTGATCTTTCACACATCAGGAGATGAAGCTTGTAAGTATACCCAGACTCAAAATGTAGCTCTGGTACCGAATTATATAATGGAGCTTAGACTTAAACGTTAACTATTTTTTTATTGTAATATCAGATGTACATAACTGAAGGGGCTTAAATGGGACATGGATCTCTTATATTACACCAACATGCATGTGGTTGCATTGGGAACATTTTAGCCCACCAGTCAGCACTATAATTTGTCCAGTGGTCACTAGGGGCTACCACTGTTCAGAACTGGCAAGAACATTATATCTAACCTGGAAATGATTTCTTAAGTCTGCAGCATTTAGTTTGTGTAAATAATGGAAGGTTTTCCAGGCTGTCTATAAACACAAGTTTGATGGTATTACTGTCCTGAAGTTACAAGAGCTGGACTTAGCAAAATAATGTAATCTAATATAACAACAGCCAGAAGCTTTGCTTTGTCACAGAGTCAGACAGGCACTCATGTATATACATACACTTAAAGCTGCTCTAATCCATATTTTTATTTTAACAATTGATTTAATAACTATATAATGGGAAAAGAGTCGCTCAAAGTGACGAACCTTCAGAGAATTATCATCCAACTCCCCAAAACTTAACTGTTTTTTTCTATTCTCATTGCACACATCCGTGTTGTTTTCAGCAGCACTGAGCAGCTGTTTTCAGTGTATGATACCTGCCTGGTGCCAAACAGCAGACAAATTCTACTGGGCAGGCAGTTTATGTAAAAATGCAACCTAATTTCTTTACTTTATCAGTCCAATGTAATTAATTAGTGAATTTATAGGGACAGAGGAAATGATTCAACAAACCTTGAGCAGCAAGTAGGCTTTGAGTTCAGAGAGGGCTAAATTAATTAATGATGAGATATGCTCTCTTTTTCTGCACATAATTGTAAAACATTTGTAAGACATCTTTACCTTGATGTCTTTCCAGAAGCAACATTAAAACGCTCTGAATGGTTTCCTGTCAGCTTCCTGTCCGTTGGAGGCCTCCTGTACCAGCTGATTGAGGTGGTGTTATGTTTTTGGCCGAGGTGGCTGAGCCACGGGCCTAATGGGTTCCAGCTGGGCCTGTGTGTCTGCATTAAGTCCTCAAGTGGAAAAGTGGCTGCAAAGTCAAACCACCTGGTGAAGCCGAGCTGCCGGGGAGGTGTGAGGTGGCGGTGGACGAGGAAAACCCTGGAAAACCTTGCCCAAGATTATGGAGGAGGTCTTTATGTTTTCTGATTTGATTTGAAGCCACTTTATAATATGTTTTTCAGTTGCAAGAACATGGTAAGCCTAAAAAAAGACATTGACATCAGTGCAGCTAAGTTGGCTGCTGGTGGTTATTTTGGCACTATGTGACCTGTCAGCCAAAAGAACATTTGCCAATTCACGTGAACGGTTTAAGCTTACAAGTTATTTAACAGGCTTAATCCGCTACATTTTTCAATGCTCTACTATTTGACCTTGGCCCATTTCAACACAAAGCCTGACAAGAAGCAACAGGATCCGCTGCCGCTAACGACAGCTGTAATTTCATTGGCTTGATATTACAGCGTTGTCACAAGTGTAGCTACAGACAAGAGCGAATAATTCTTTTACAAGCAGCATGACAGGAGAAATGGCAACCAACTCTAGGATTTCACGTTTGTCCGGGGAGACGTCTCAGCAGCAAATACGTTTTGGCACAGGCATGCAGTGGTTGTCACATTAACATTCTCCATTTTTAAGCCTGCATTTAAACAAGAAAGTCAGCTTAGAAGATATTAATTTTCAGAACAACAGCCTTGAGGAAATACCTGTACTGCACACTCAGGGATTTAGGACTTCCTCTGGGTCTTTGCCTTGCTCAAGGGCTTTGTGTTGGTGCCCTTTTTAATAGGGAGGGACTAACATGCCTCATTCAATACGTGTGTCCTGAATTCCCAAGCACAGATTCAAACTGGCAACCCTCCAGTCCATTATGTTACTGCTGCCAAACAGTAATTTGGAAATTTGCAAGTTTTTCATGTGCTGGGTTCATGGGGCCTTTTCAAAAGTAATTCCATATGATGTTATCACATTCTTGGTAAAGTAAAGCTATTTTTAAATCCTTTTGGAGAGGCACTGTTTTTAGTTATCTGATATGAACATACAAAGCTCTCCTAATGCCCTTAATACTGTATGTTACAACTGAAGAAGATATAGTTCGACATTTTTGGAAACACACATGCTCACTTTCTTGCTGAGAGTTAGATGAGAAGATTGATACCACTCTTGTCTGTATGCTAAATATGAAGCTAGAGCTAGCAGATGGTTAGCTTAGCTTAGTATAAAAACTGGAAACAAGGGGGAAACAGCTGGCCTAGCTCTTTCCAAAGGTAGAAAGAATATGCCTACAACCTCTAAAGCTCACTAAATAACATCTCTAAATTATTTAACTCATACAAACAACAAAATGTAAAAAGTTGTAGTTTTACAGATAGTTATGTGCTACAGCAATTTTTGGCCAGGTTAGTACGCCCAGAGAGAAATAGTTTCAGCACATAACTCCCTGAAAAAAACACAACTTGTTTTTACATTTAAACACATAAGATATAACATGTTAATTAGTAAAACTCACTCATGTATTGTTTTTACCTTTGGACAGAGCTAGGCTAGCTGTTTCCAGTCTTTATGCTAAGCTAAGCTAATTGGCTATTGGCTCTGGCCTCATATATAGTCTACAGACATGAGAGTGGTATCAATCTCATCTAACTCTCTGCAAGAAAGTGAAAAGGAGTATTTCCCAAAATGTACAACTATTCCTTCAAAGATTAACAAATACTAGAGTAGAATTGTCTTTTTCCAGCACACAAACACACACTTACTCTCTGATGTTATCAGTGTGGCCCTCAGCACTGTGAGTGACCGTGCCACACTGCATCCATCACAGCTCGTCTCCGCCAGCCCACAGCTCAGGCTCAGGCTGGAAAATGGTGCGCAATGCAGCTGATGAGCTGGTGAGAGATATTTATGAGGATCCTCATAACCAGCCCATCAGATCCCAGGCAGATGACTCCCAACCCCGGGCACTCCGCTTTTTCCACAATCGCACTTAACATGTTACCTCCAGCTGTCATTCAGGGAGTGTATTTTACCATGTGGAGCAATCTGAAGCAAGACACAGTTCATCAGTAATAAGTCTGTGTTGTTTCAGAAAGAGTACACTAACAACTCCATGAATATATCTTTTAAAAAGCTGAAATGACACACTTTAGTGAGCATTTACGAGACAAACACCAATATTGAATTTATTTTGCTTCAATTCTCATATGAGTCCTTATGCAACACAAATGTAATGCAGCAGTGGAACAGATTTTATTGCTTTCAAAGAAGAGTTCCTTCCATGGTTGATGGCAATGCCTGGCACACATTGTCCATAATGGAGTTTGTGGTTAAGGAGAAATAAACCCCAGTGCCCACCGGGTATCAATCTCTGTGGCTGGTAGCATTGTGTGTTGTGTCTGAGACATTACTCCTGACTCCTGCTGTTGCATGCATGTCATTCATTATTTAAAAGTTAATATTGTGAACTTATTTTTATTTGAACTGAGCAGTGAAACCAGACAATGGCAGACTACACAAAACCGCAATTTGTACGCTGCACAGCAAAAATCACAGTGTATATTGCAGGGTCAAAACTTTTTTGCATACCTGCCAAGGCGGCTGGTAGATGAAAAAATTTACCAGCCAGCCAGATTTTTTACCAGCCAAAAATAATAAATAGCTTTTTTACTATTGCAATTTGTTATTATTACTATCTAGCATGTCATCTTGGTCTCATACGCGATTCTCGATCTATATTTAAGTACTGTGCAGACCAGGGCTGTACCCAACTCAGATTTTTGTCAGTTGAATCAAATTCAGCAATCAGAAAATCCATTAACAAGAGTTTCAGTGATGATTTAATTGAGAGCTATTTTGTGTCACAGTTGAATACCGAATGTACCAGAAAGATCATGATTAGCAAAATACTTTAAATTTACTACTTGTAAATTGGAGGAACGTTCAACGTGACAGCAATGCTTGTGTAATATAGACAAAAGCCAAAGACTATATTGTATTAAGTTGCTGTGAGCTGTAAATTCACTTCTAAGCAGAAGGCAGAATATAACGTTATCTCGGAGTCTGACAAGCTCGGGCAAGGCCTCTCTTCATCTGTGCACTCTCCTCCTCCGACTTCCAACTCAGACTCACCCTGGTCGAGGTGATGTCCATTATGACCTGCTGGCTGTCTCCTTGTCCTGCCACTGGGTGCTCAGCTCTATCTTCTTGCTAAACTTTCGGGGGTTGGAAGCCATGGACATGGTGCCCGGGGCAGGTCCGTCTCCGCAGTTGCCTGTACCCATCGCAGACATCTTTACTGAGCAGACAGGATGACTCCACTCCCACAATAAATCTCCACATAGCTAGCGGGGTTTGTTTCAACTGCCTGGATGACAGCAACAAGTACCTCACGTACCGTAACCAAATATTGCGCGGTTTGATGACTGACGCAATTACATACTACGCACAACACACATAGCACGGCAGATCTGGCAGATTGAAGTGACAGCAAACCAGCATCTTTCTCCAGCGCATGTAGGAAATTCATTCTTTCCTACCACCAGAGTGGCAGGTGGTCTCCATAATTTAATCGCCAAAGACTAAATTTACCCACATTTGGTGAATGTCAAGAGTTAAATTTGGACCCTGATATTGTATTCTATAAGTGTACATTTAACACCAGTTTTGGTGTATATATAGGTCCAAGAGTTTGATGTTCACTGAACACTGTCAAAAGTGAGAAATATACACTCCAAATACATTTGAACTCTTGAAGAGTGCAAATGTACTCTATAACTGGTACTTTTTGACACTGTTTCAGTGCTTTCCAACACCTGCAGTGTAAATTGAAAACCCTCAGTGAGTAAAAAATGTACTCCAAGTCAGTGCTTTTGTAGGACTTTGCAGAGCTGATTATGTAACACTTGGAGAGTGAAAATCTACTCTATGTCTGGTAATTTGTGACACTGTTTCAGCGCTTTCGAACATCTGTTGTGTAACACACAACAATCACGCACTCCAGTCTTTTTAATTTTACTCTGGCGTACACTCAACACTTTCGAGGGGGAATCGTTAACACTTCAGGAATGAACAGTCTACACATTAGAGTCTTGAAAACTTAAGTTTTATTTTCAACAACCATATCAAAGAAATTGTTATTCAATATACAACATTTTTAAAGTATTAAAAACACGTGTGGAGAATTTTTAAAGAATTAACTCATTCAACATGGAAAAAGACGACAAATTAACTAAAAAAAGTCTGGGTCAACTAAGACCTAATCAATCGATAAATCGACTAAAAGGGGGCAGTCCTAGACATTATGCTTCTCCTTTTCATGAGGGTTGGGATCAATTTCCTATTAGCATAGTGAATATAAATGCAAACTGTAACCCAAAATCATCCATTTTCAATAGACCTTTCTTAAATTATCAGAGAAGATATAAGCTCTCTTGGTTTCATAATTTTAGGGGGTTTTTTTACTTGGAAAATAATCCTTCTCTGAATTCTTTAAACTGAAAGTAAATTGACCTTATCCTTGACAAGAAAGTAAAAATACTTTAAAAGGCAACAGTACAAAATCCTCTTACAACAAAAGGACAATAAAGTGGATTCCCATACAGAAGTAATTAAGCTAATGTGCAAAGTAAACTGTCAAAAATCCTGCTTTGAAAAAAATAATCACCACACAGGATGGTCAAAAACCAAAAGTGTATATGGCAACCAGTTAAGTAACAAGTTTCTCATACAAACACATGCACATGAACCACATTCTGGTCATCTCTGTCAAAACCATAAGTTGTCTGCAGATCAAATGGCTTAAAGAAGCACAACTCATCAACTTTCAGCATGGAAACATTTTCATTTTTTCCCTGTATCACATGAAAGGAATGAAAATGCTCTGCAAAGCTAAGTGTCTCAAAGTTCTCTGTAAGAGGAAAATACTCTTCATTAAATGCAACAATGTCTTTTATCTGACTGGCAAATCCTCTTCTATGTTTGACATCAGAAGGCCCAGGCGATACTCTGTCCCAAAACATGTGATCCAAGAAGTCACATCAACTTCACAGTCTAAGTCCTGCAGTTCCTCTGCAATTATCTCGACTTGGAAAGTCATCAAGATGAAACGTTTTTACTGGCCCACAGTCAATACTTTCCAATGGCATTGATTCCCAGTGGTGTGCCATAGCCATCTGATGTTTTCCAGCTAATGACTTTTGTTACATTTTTGAAATTTTTGATTTTGTTCTTGAAAAACCTATGTTTGACTTCAAATCTCATTGTCCAAACATGGAGAATTGGACCTACTTTTTGAATGGATCTGGAACAATGAGTCATGAAGTGATGTTGAACAATGAGATGCTTCAGACATACTGTCATGACTGAAGAGAATACAATGTTCGTAATATCAAGGGCATATTCCGGATTAAGCAAAATGTCTGACGTGACCAGGTCCACAGCTTCCCGGATACTGATCTTCACAGCTCCCTTCTTTCCACTTGGTGGTGGTAGCAGGAAGTAGAACAGCAGTTGCAGTGAGGCCATGTCACTATCTCAACCTGAGAAGACGCACCTGCTCTCAGCATGAAATATAACTGACGAAAGCCCTTGATATATCAATATAAAAAATTTAAAAAACTCTTGTCAACAAAATACTATTTGTCTACACAACCATTTGTCATGGTCAATAAATTAAATAAGTCAACATTTGAAAAGGTGGCCAGATACACATCAGGTTAATGTCAATCATTTATCTGAGATCTCGTGATCCTCATCAGGGTTCTCCTCTGCAGACTGGATGAAGAAGTCAAGCAGGGATGTCTTGTTGTCTTGGTTTTTGGCTTGCTCTATTCCTTTGGCCTTCATTTCTCAAGGAGGTTTAATGTCTCAGCTTTGATGTCTCGGCTCCAGACAAAAGGTCAATTTCTTACAACACCAAAAGGGGAGGAAACAAGTGTAGGTGTATTTGATGATGGTGGTAGTGGGAGGAGGTCAACATTTTCATCTTTGCACAGCTGTTCTTGACAGAGAATACATTGTAAACATAATTAATGTGATATTATCAGGCCTTTTGTGTCAAGGAACCTCAGGAACACTGTGCTGCATTGCACAGGATCATGGATCAACTTTTGTCTGTGCTGGAAAGTTGCTCCCATTTTCATGAACATCTGTTCGTTGTCTGTGATGTCTTTCAGTAGAGATAAGGCCTTGCAACACTGGTCTCCCTCCAACTGCTGCTCTTCAGTCACTTCTCTCTCCAACTCTTGTCTGTTGCTGTCTGAGGTGTGAAAGCTCCTTCTCCTACCCTCACTGCTGAGTTCTCGCTGTGTGTTTTTAAGCTTCCAGGCAATGTAGGCCTCATTGCTGTCCGTGTCAAAAAAGTGTGCATAAAGGATAGTTTCAGCATGAATCAATATAGACAAGTGTAGTAAAGAAATGTAAGACTTCCAAAATGCAGGGCAACAGTGTTACTATCCCCAATGCACACTGTGTTCTTTTGTCTCTTTTGCCCATAGGTGTAGCACAACTGCAGGGGTAAAAGACACTGTGTATTAAAACCAATACAAAGGAAATCCCATAATTCTCAAAGATGTGCTTGCGCTGCATTAGGGCTGGACAGGGGCAAATCTAGAGAAATATTCATGGGGTGGCAAGAGGGTAGCATGGAGACTTTAAGGGGTTGCAGAAATATATATGTATATATATATATATATATATATATATATATATATATTATATATATAGTGATTTAATCAGTCAATGTTTGTTTGGAAAAGCCCCTAAATGAAGATATTTTAACTCAAAAACATTACATTATTGTGGCACATGAGTAAAGCATTGAATAGAAATATCTAAAGGTGGTATTAGATCAATAACTAAATTGTTGTTCCAAATCTTCAGACAATTTTCTAAACACATGTCTGGTGAAAAAACTGGTGATGTCACCCTTCCTCTTCATTTTTACTAGTGTCTCCTACAAGATTCAGAGTGACTTAATGTTTTTCTTTTAACAGTCATCATTATTAATGATGGTGTACAACTTAACACTGAATGTTGTAGGAAGTTTGAGAGAATGTGTGTTATTTTTCCACTTGCCGTCTGTTTCAACCTCCTGCAGCCCCTCAGTGTTTCCCAATAGATTTCTGAAATAAGACTCAAGTGATCAGTAATTATGTCAAAGCAAGCTTTCTTTAAGGGTTTGAATTGGCAAAAGTCCTTTTCTCTATTTGAAAATGTGGTGCAAGTGCAAACTCTTAGGTCAGCTTTGAATGAACTGTCACTGCATGGCTGACTAATGTGGCTTCATGTTTGGGGCTTGGAGCAAGTGATTTTTTTAAACTGGGTGCTTTTGTATGTTTCACTTGCATGTCTGATCTGAAATTTGGACGTTTGTCTGCAGAATGAGCAGTTTAAGAGATGTTGGTAGCTTCAAACACTCATAAGCATTGGTGAATATTTGGGTTTAGTAAGGTTTAATCCGTCCCTCACACAATCAAACACAAGTTACTATTCCTAAATAAAACACGCTTCAACAAAACAACCCAGCCACTATCCATCTGCAGCCGTTCTGTATTTCTACGATTGGAAGTTGGCAACCCTACACACCACACATTTAGCAGGAAAAAAAAAGTCATCAGCAGTTGTTGTGTGTGGCCAGGACCGGGAGAGGCTGCACAGAAAGCTGCAGGAGCTGCTGCCGGCTGCAGGGACGGCTAGCAGCAGCATACATGGCTCTGATAGGAGGCTACGTCATCTATTGCTGCATTCACTTGCACATGGATATCGCAGTTTTGCTCTTGTGAATTTCCGACCAGCCACAACTTTTCATGCATATATTTTTGAATTAGATTGTCAAAACAGGGATGGCAGCTGGGGTGGCAAGGCATTTTTTAGGGGTGGCAGCTGCAACCCCATGCCACCTAGTAGATCTGCCCCTGGGGATGGGCAAAATACCAATATTATGTTTGGTGTCCATCTGTGTCATTGTATCATGGTTTCTTGATATCTTGAATTGAGGTTAGGGCTGATCTCTGTTGGTCGACCAATTGATTGTTTGGTTGTAAGGCTGTTGGTCATCCAAAATTACTGGAAAACCAGGGGTGCACAAAAAAGAAGACAAAAGACAATCCAAACAATGGCTGCGTGCATGGAAAGCTGTTAAATGTTTTTAACAGGTTTACACCACAATCTGCTACAGCAGTGTGTAATAACAATTGAGGAACCTACTGCAGAGCAGTGACTGTGACAGTCCCAATGAGCCAACCCATCTCATCGACAAACAGCTTAACCTTATGAAGTTTCAAAGATCCGCCAATCAGAAAGGGGGCGGGGCTTAGCAGGTATAGTCAATGGATATGAGGGCCCCCAAGGCTATCTAGCTAGCTTGTTCCAAGGTATTGCATCGGTCTGAGAGAAGAATCAAGCATTGGAAATACATGAGGACTGTTGTATTCTGTTGTCGATGGTTAAAACTTTTGTTGCATGCTGTCATGTGACTTAAAATGTTTTTGTTGCCGGACTCCGTGTGCTGCCTGTCTGAAACTGCCTGGCTCGCTTGGAACATAGCCAGAACTTCGACCTCTGGACTTGGTAAGTCAGCTAATAGCTATGCATCAAAAAATGTGTCTAAAAGTCAGAACTATCCCATTAAAGGATAATAAGACCACAACTTGCTTGTGAGATAAGCTTTGTAGTTTCTGCATTAGAGATAGATAAGTTTTATGCACATTTGGAGTATATTGTACTGTTGAACAGGCTAAGGGGAGCCCATTATTTCAGTCTGGCAACCATGGATCAAGTGCGTCATACTTATATTATACTATATACTATTGATTTGCCCCATTACATTAGCACATTAGAGTCATTAGTCTCGAGTCTGCACATAATTGATAGTGTATATTGCCCTCCTGTGGCCAAAACTTGTAATGATAGAAAAATTTGTCAGTTTATAATAGCTCAGACTCGCTGGTTTGTTTCTGCATTAACATATCTGCGATCAAATACTATGAATATACTCTTCACTAAATCATGCACCGTAAAGCATTCTACTTACCCCAACTTTTCCACCACATCAGCGACAATAAAGTTGACGAGATCATGGTGCGTTCGGTCCTTCTTCTTTCCTCTCATTGTGTAGTCTTTAAGTATCGTCTCCCCTCCAGGCTTTTGTTCTCGAACTCTTTTGACAAGCTTGACGACAGGAAAAAGTTAAAAGTAAAAAATGATGCCAAAAATACACAATATTTACAATACAATACAATATTTATATTGATAGGTAGCCTAGTAGTTGGCAAGACTGTTTTTTGAGAAGTTCTCAGGTCAGTGGGTTGGCTCCTATCAGCCGATCCATTTAGTAGTTACTTGGATTGGTTCTGAAAAATTGGTAATTGAAAATTGGAAAGCAAATGGTGAGAACTAGGCCTGTCACGATAATTACAGAAATTTCAACGTCTTTGTTGTTGTGCATCAAACTGTAACCGTCATGGCTGCAGCCTTCCAAGAGAATCTTTGAAAAAGATGATGATGCACTCATTCAATGTGAAGGCGTGGCCGATCTGATGATGAATTCTAAGCTCAGATGCGGACGGGACAGACTCAATCAAAAGATAGACTCTCAGCAAGTCCATCACCCCAGAATAAACACTACAACAACTCCACACCAACACTATACCAAGAAACAACACCAAAGAAAGATTCTTGTGCAGCCTGAGAAGTGAACTTTATCCCCATTCTACCCCAAAGTGTATAAAACTCTACTCTGGTTGTAACACTTTGGCCTTTGCTGTGGGGTTGAATAACTCTTTAAAGTGAACATTACCTCCTGAAAGGAAGAGTTGCAAAGACTCTGGGGGCAAACCGGGATTTTACCAAGAAAGGATGAGACATTTTTCTGTTTTTCATGAATTGAACAAAAAAGAAATAATCCTAATAGGAACCAATAGTAGCGTCTTTGCAATCTTTGTCATCCTTTTCCAACCACTGCTCAAGCAAGTCACAATGTGGAGAAGGAAATCAGTTCAGCAAGCTCCGGGAGAAAAAAAGAGAACAGACATGTCAGGGTAAGTTACTGTGAAGAAAGAAAAGAGTGACAGTGAGAAAGAGCCAGTGTGATTTGGTGTCCTGTCATCTGCATTCTGGTTCCCCGTACACAAAACATGTTGCGATTGAAAGAGATGGAAAGAGGGAGAGAAAGAGAGAATCCCTCTAATCCATCTGGCATCCTTATGCTGCTGTTTAGGCCCCGTGGTGACTTCAGAGATAGAAGATGAGCATGAAAGGGAATTACAGCGAAGCCCTTTCACTGATTCCAAAAAATCTGCTCCAAATTACTTTGAGAGCAAACATCAACTTAAACAGGCTGCCTCTCCCTTCTCTCTCTCTCTCCAAGTTCACGACTTCCTCCGCAAACAAGGCCAAAAGTGGGATGGGATGAGGACCAGCAGCCATTTGAGTCCCCCTCTGATGGATCGAACATGGCACTTATGCTAATTCGCCTCGTTTTTTGGCCAGCACCACGCGCATTCTTACCCAGCCGAGACTCCATTTGGAATGTGCAGTTGTGGCAGTAAAGCAAAGCGCTCGGAGATGCTGCCGCTGCTGCTGCTTAGGCCTAAACTGTTTCTACTTACTATCTTTGTTGGATGGTTAACAGACTTTGTGGCCAAGATGCAGAGAAGCATATACAGCCATAGGCAGGCGGTTGAGCTCAAAGTGTAAGTACTGCATGTACAAGCAGGATGCCCGGATAAAAGAGGCTACAATGGAAGACAGTCCACGCAAGATCTTGGATCATTGCTAAAAATACAGATTTTCTGGTAGAGTTTATCTTACTAAATACTGAAGTCAAGAATTGTTCTAAGCAAGAGTGGGCAATATGGCTGAAATCCTCAATCAGGGTATTAATCCATATATTGCAATATTAATGTACAGTATACTTACAATTAATAGTAAGTAATAGTACTAGTACAATTTCTGGATCATCGACTGAGAAACTGCTAATGGATAATATGATTGTTTTGGCTTGTCCAGCAAATTAAACACTTAACAGATGACGGTACTTCATCATATTGAAGCAAAGTTAATAAAAAAATCCAATATTGCCATAAAGCAGTCTTGCTCATTGATTTGCTATATTGCCCAAAATGGTCTAATACAGCCAGAGATATTAAAAGAGAACTACCACTGTATAAACAGAACTGCAAAACCTCATTCTATCTAGATGATAGACTAATTTTAATATTGCCCAACCCTAGTTAGCCCACTCACGTCATGTTTCCTGATAGTCTACTGTTTCATCTTTTGCATTTCCGCATTTGCTCAGCAACTAATCCCATTAACCTGTTTCTGTCCTGCAGCTGGAAACTTTGCATTAATTCATTTGTGGCCACTTGGGGACAACCAGCACACACAACATTGACATATTATCACCAAAAAAGGTTGACATGGCTACCATGTTGGCAAACATTACAAACATCTACACATCCAACAGAAACAAAAGAACATTAGCATTCATTTCTGAGTCATGTTTCTATCCATGTGACAAATGTAAGTCCACTCTCCTTCTAGCTCTGTTTTGGTCTCCACCATCTCTTGAGGGAAATATCTGGCTCCGCTGCTAAATGCCCCACACTGTTCAACAGCTAATTGCTAACTTTGTCTGCTGTTTGGTAAAAACAGCTGTCTACAGCGGCTCAAAATAACACTGATGAGACTGAATCAAAACAGTAGTCGGGGGGCCTTTCAACCAAAACAATGTGCTGAAAGATGCTAAAACACTCCATAGAGCTAAGGGGAACTTTAGAGTTGGAGGATAATTGTCTGACTACAAGTAACATCTTTTATATTACAAGTAGTCATCTGATAACGTTAACATAAAAATACGGATTATAGCAGCTTTACGAATTTGTAAATGAGGCACCTTGAAGCTACTTACTGCTGCAATACTCGCTCCTCCCCACAGTTTGAAGCAGCTGTGGACACTCCTGCTCTAACATTTGATAGAAACATGCCCTGCTGTGGTCTTTCCATTATCTAAACACACATCTGCTCTGATTGATACGCTTGAAGTGGGCCAATTTCACCTCCCTGTGCGATGTGATAGCCATTTATTTGTTCAGCTTTAATTGTTGAAGCTCCTGTCAGCGAGGCACGGGAGCACAGCTGCAGAAAGGTGACACGTTGGCTCGGGATCAGGACGATTCGATACTGCTCCATGTCTGCTTTCCAAATTAGCATGAACCAAATCGAAAAATTCCTCCACCTATACGTGGGGCTGTCAGATGCCGGGTGATAAAGGCAATCTGCACCTCTCAGCCATTACAGCACTTTAAAGCGTAATGTATATTTTGATCATGAGTTTCATCTCTTTAGACATGTCAGCATGGACGTGCAGCTGCAACACTATCTCTCTCTCTCTCTCTCTCTCTCCCTCTCTCTCGCACACACACTCACATACTGAATCATATATATGGTGAAGGCTTGTCCACATGTCTTATATTCATGCAGAGATTGACAGACACAATTGCATGCACATGCAATCGTATTCCTTCAGCTTAATTTGAAGGCACTCGAGGGTCAAGGATTTCTATCAATCAAAAGTTAAGAGTTCTGACAAGGGGAACGTCTTTATCCTTCGTCATAAAAACAATCTGCAAATTATTTGAATTAAAAGTGAAGGAACATTCACATCTGTGAGCCCACTGCTGGCGAGTTTTCTTTTCGTGCGCAACTTCTTTTCTCTCTACAGGCATGAGAAAATAATAAGTGGAGAGCTGAATTTGTGTCAGCGCGGCTCAGGAAAATAAGATATCATGTCTTGCTGTCGGTTTGATGTCAGGCTCTCGGAGTCGTACCCGAATGCCTCATCCCGTTGAGGCTGCAACGGAGGCCGCCAGAGTGAGGGGGGTTCAGCCAGAGTTCACGTCTACAGCTACTAACCAGCTCTCACTTCGCTCTCTTCATCAGCTCCAACTCTCTGCCACTCTATTTACTTCTTATTTCACCCCCCTCTCTGTTTTCCTTCTCATCAAGTTGTGTAACACAGTGTTCTCAGCGCTGAGCGGCATTTCCTTTGCTGTATGTTACTCAGTCGAGCCGAGCCAAACCCACGGGACGGCCTCGCCCAGTCCCAGCGTCCCTCAGATCTTCAGTTAGACACTTTGTTTGCGTCTTCATCAAATCGCTGTCAATGCGCTCTGATTTGTGATCAGGAACATGTGCTTCAGTCTACATTTTGCTGGTCAGGAGTAATCAACAGAGGTGACAGGACAAACTATACCAGGAGTTTCCAGTCCGTGACCATATGTGAAACACCCTCTCGCATACAAAGTGGAAATAAACTCGTTGTGTGTCCTGTGGTTGAGTTTAGCTGCTGGTATGTTCCGCCTCAGGAAAATATGAAAGGACTTATTAAATGCTTGAAACGCAGACGAGCTTTTTACTTTACAGAACGGTCTTCTGAAGGTCTGATTAGATCTATGTGGTGGTCTGTGTTCAAAGCTTTCACCACGCTATTTGTTTTTGCTTCCTAATTGGTTTGCATATTGAATTAAAGGGGGCCTCTACTGATTTTACATGTCAAAGTCACTTTACTTGTCATGAGTACTACTCATTACTCCCTGTGAAAACAGTTGTTTTATGTCCTCTGTGGCTGTGGAGGAGCTTTTTAATGTCAGGAAAAAAAAATATTTTAAAAATTTACTGAGGTGACAGCACTTTCTTGGAGACTACAGAAAGCCTTTTAACTTCAGATTTTGCCTGATAATCATCATGTTAGGAAGATTTCTCCAGTGCTAAAAGAAATCCAGGAATCGTCGTCTTGTTTCCATGGTTACAGTGCAAACAGGGACTGCTAATAGGTAATTCATGGCACAAATTCACTTAAATGTTAAGAAATATGCTAAAAAGAAAAAGGAGGGGCTCAAGGTACTGCACACACCTAGCTCTCTGACTCTGTGGCAACATTGCATCCCCCAAAGCATTATGGGAAGTGTAGTCCAAAAACTCTAAGATAGAAGTGAGGAAAAAAATAGGCTAAATCCATTAATAGTAGCGTTTTTTCATTTGATTTTTGGACAGAATGAACACTGACTCTCTCCTCTATCCTCATGAACAGATATTTGCAGTGTGTTAAAAAATCATGTGAACATACAGGCATGAAACTGAGATGTATGTATTTGGAAATAAAGGGAGTAAAAACTAAGCATAAAAGCCTTAAGTTTAAAGGTTTTGGGAATACTTTGAGGAACATGTAACAGTGTGCCCTTGACGGTTAAAAAAAAGTTTCACTGTTGCTACCTCGTTTTTGTACAAATATTCAGTTTCTCGATGACATTTCAAACCACAGCAGCCATACTTTTGTTATGACAGTTTACAGTCCTTTGCTTGGATCACATGCACATCACAAACAAATATACTGTACGTACCCCTTGTTGCCCTCGGGTTGGTGACAGTGACTCAGTGTCTCTGTTGTCTCTGCTGTGATTCCACTCTGTCCCTCCCTGATTTCTTCATTTTCTCCACTCCTCTGAAACATCCCTCCGCAGCATCCACTCTGTAATCGGACGCCTGCCAAGTTTACATGCCGTCACAAACCAACTAATCTTCCAACGTTCTGAACAAAATTGCTTTTCTAACTTGAGCTATCGCTTTAACCCCCGGCCTGATGACAGATGCTCATATGCCTGTCAATGTGTCACCCAAGGCTGCGAGAACAAGCAAGTTCTTTTACAAAAAAAAAAAAAACAACTGCTCTGATACAGTAGCTTAGCTGAACTGTGAAACAGATCTCGACCTTTTTAGAAGACCCCGGATTCATCTCGTGTTAAAAGAAGCTTCCGTTCGAGCAAAAACCACGCCACTCAGCATCTTTTTCCACAAACATGAAGCATGCATCATTGACAAAACCAATGCTATTTAAACGGGGAAAAAAAAAACAGAGTAAAGTCATTTTCATTTCCTGTCCCGTGCTATATACTGCTCAGATAGATCTGCCATGTTACGTGTCAGATCAGATAACCATTGAGCCTGCTCTGACATCTGCATTTGGGATAAGTTGATACACCGCTTCTCGTGTACTGGTACAAAACAGCATGCACGAGTTGGATTGCTGTTGTGGGTTAGCATGAGATGCACCATTACAGAGATTACATGAATGTATTGTTCAAAAATAAGGAAATAAAAGAAGAATTTGGGGCTAAGCATGCAGGAAAATTTTGTCAAGCTGGGGAAATGATTTACAGTTATTTTTTCTCCACTAATAAATATGATATTAATACATTTGCTTGACACAGTATACTGTAGGTACGTACAAGTTCATGAAAATCCACTTGGATGAAAAGATGAGCACAATTCAATCCAGGTTTCCTTAATTGAAACTCTCTCCCCCAGCTCCCTGATTAATTTATACTCTGAATGTGATCTAAATTGACCCATCCAGCCGCGAGGTATACAAGTAGCCCTGCTACTGCAGCAGACTGATATATCATTAGAGTCCCGCAGTGATCGTGGCCCCAATATTTCATACGATGGTATGAGTGACTATCAGGTGACTCCACACTGACTCCCGCTCCAGAGAGAATATGAAATTATCTCTCATCAGCGGTAAACAAGCATGCCGTCCCAGCAGCCTCCGGCTTTCAGCGGACGCCTTGAAGAATTTAGCAGTATAAATTGATCTGACTTTGACGGTGATAGTCCTGACCGCTAAACTTACACCCCCCCACCCACCCTCTCTCTCTCCAGTCTGCTCTCTTTCTCTCTCACTATCTGTCTGCATGTGTTTCTCTCTCTGCCTCGCTGTCATTCTCTCCATGCAAGTGAAATGATACTAGGTCATAAAACCAACTGACAATACCTCAGTCTCTTCTCCAAGACTTTCTACAAGGATTAAATGTCACCATTTTTCTCATTTTATTAAATAGGGTAAAGGCAGCATTTGTCTTGACATTTCGTTTGTTTTCTGGTGAAGATCCACTAAAAACATAAAGTGAGGAGAAATGCTACTCAAGGCATTGTGAGATCTCAAGCGACACAGGATTTGACCAGTGATGCGGGAAAAAGGCAGTGGTGGGATATAAGTTCATTTACTCCAATTATAGAGTTAAGTACAATTCTCAGGTATTGTACTTTGCTTAAGTATTTCCATCTAATTTTCCATTTTATGCTACTTTATACATCTACTCCACTGTGTTTATTTAGGAGCTTCACTATACAGATACAAACAAACGAGCAAATAAATTGCCACAAATTGACTCAAACGGCGGCATAGGTGGTGTTTTCTCAGCTTCTTCATCGTTAAAGAGCTGAAACTCAGTTAGAATAAAGAAAGTGGAAAAATAGTTGTGCAAATAAATCTGCTTCTTGATTTTCTGTCTGTGAGTGACCTATCTTTCCAGACATGGAATATGTAACATCGCTGGCTTCATCAATCTTTTTGTCATTCAGACAGAGCCGTGCTTATTTTGTAAATGTTCCTTACAGCTTTATTCAGACATGACAGAACACTTAGAGACGGAGCCACAGTGCTTGCGCCATATTTGGCACCTGGTGTATAAGACGGAGAACAGCGGTGAGTTGAAGAGTAATGAAATCAAGAAAGAAGAGGGATTTCTGTTTTCTCACTGGCTGAAATGTATTTTGCTGTTGAAGCCCTATGGGCCATCATGCTTGCTCATATGCTGTATGTATGTACTTGGTCTTACTGTGGTAGTATGAGGGGTTTTTCCTCACACCACAAGGGGAACGAAACACATTTTTTATAGAATATCCACAACAACTCAAAAATTAAGTGGGCATAGTACATTTGAAAGCACACATAACACATTTTAACATTATCAGTTTTCATCAGAGCAGTTTCTGTCCTGTAACTGTTGTTCCATTTAACATTCAATGAACCTACAGTATCTTTGGAGCTTCTTTTTTTAACTTTTTGTCCTTCACACACAGCCTACAATAGCTCATCTCTTTAGTTGTGCTGCTGTAACTTAGCAGGCGACTGTCATTTCCACAGCTCATATTATATCTCTGAGTCTGCCTGCGCGGCTCGCGATGCACCAGATCTGGCTTCTATAAAGACATAGGATAAGATTACAGCTAAATCAGTCTTGTGGCTTTTCTCTGGGAAAACTTATGAAGCCCTAAAACTCCCCCAGTTATGAGTGGGCCCAGCAGGGCTGCAGTGGAAGGTTCCCGAAAGGAGTAAGGAGTGAAATATAATACAAGCGTCACTGATCCTCCAAATAATAAGGCACTGACAGCGTGGAATGATAGCATGATAACTCATAGAAGCTTCTTAAATCCTGCACAGGTACATGACCCTCGCTTTGTAAAGAAGTCATTTTCCATGATATATACTTCACTAATTCATCTGGCACATGCTTTGTTTTTCTGCTCTCTCGTTTCCTCCATTCTCCATTCTATTCTCTCTCCTTATTTGCACTGTTGCACACATGGTTTTGGATCTATAGCTATCCTGTCTGGCTCTCTTTCATTCAATACAAGTCATGGATGAAAAGGATTGAAGCCCTGGTACATTTAATGAAATGAAGAACCAGCAGTGCCACTGTTGGTTTACATGAAATCAATTTTAGGAGTAGCAGGGTTCCAATTGGCTGTTCATGCAATCAATCACTGAGTTGACAGACGATTTTCATTAGCCTACCACGACTCTCTCTTGCAGTTGCTGGGTAAAAGAAAAGAAATGTTTGCAAAGAACAAAAAAAGATGTCTGTATATATTTAGTCTATCAGAACAAGGTCCTCCTGCGATTTCACATCAAAGCAGAGAACAGGGAGCCAAAAGTAACAGTTTCACTTCTCCTTGATCAGCATGTGATAGCTGTTTATTGGCTTTGGAAGTCAAGTGAAGGTCAGAAACGATCTGCTGCGAGAGAGTGGGAGTCCCGCTGAGGACAAGGTGTGATTTTATTAAATCAACATGGAGCTGAGTTCTGCAACTGGCCAGTCAACGCCTATCAACTCATCCACTGAAACCTTTTTATTTCAAACACTGACTTTTTTTTATACATGTCTTGACAGCAGACACTGTCCTGTATGCCCCAATTTTCCCAGTGCAAACACACATGAATGATTCAGAAAATACACAGAAGAGTTTTAACTCGAAGGGCCTTTTCTGATGTGTCCAAATGGCATTTTAAGGACTACTGATACAACAAAATACTCCATTCTCCAATTACTGGATTTGTCTGCAGCTTAAACCTATCTGGGAAAGCTGTGAAGAAGTTCAACTCTTACCGTATAGGAAAAAGTGGGGATTGTATTAAATTTGAGGACACAACCTTTCCTTCTAGTACTGTGATATTATAGGTTTTTTGTAGCCTTAATCTTGCAAGGCTAGCTAGTTTCTTCAAGTCTGTTTATAGTATGTGTGTGTTAGAGTTAGTCAAAATGATTGTGACCACTTCAAGAGCCAGAGAGAATATACACCACGACTAGTCTGAAAGTGTTTCATATCTTTAAAAAGTATCCAAAGCAGCTGTTGGAAAACTGTGTGTCATCTTATAACCAGGCCGATACAGTACTTATCAAACCAAAGATACTTTGTTTCAATTGTTGACCATGATTTACCTCCCTCCCTCGTAAAATTAGAAATGCTCCAGGGATCCATTGTGGGACCAGTTTTGTTCTCTTTGTATATGCTTAAGTATGGCCACATAATTTCCAGGCATGGTATTCCATTCAACTTTTATGCAGATAATATGCAGATGTATGTAGCAGTTACACCTAAGAGCCCCACTAGCCTCTGTTCCTTAATTGTTTAAAAGATATCAAAAGTTGTATGTCAGCAAATTTTCTTCTACTAAAATTAACAAAACTGAAATTCTTATTGTTGGCCCCGACCATCTGCTCCTTCAAGTCTTCCAATCTTGTGTCGATCATCCCAGGAATATTGCTAGAATCCATACAATTTTGAGTTTTAAAAATACTGTATTCATCATACATGCTTTCACATGTGAACTACGGTGACTTCAGATAAAAGAACATGTTACTCCCCTTTTACTGTCCTTAGAATCAATTCCAAAACCCACTGCTAGTGTGTTTTGGAATTGATTGTCAGACCCTTACTTTCACCTTATCATCATGTTGGCTGATCCCATAGCCAGGTTTAAAACTGAAGGGAACAGAGCATTTGCTGTTAGGGCACCCCAAATGTGGTGTGACCTGCCAGAGAAACTCGGATTCAGTATCTTCTTTTAAATTCTTTCTTAAAACCCATTCAATCAACCACTAAAATCCAACATAAAATATTTACTATATTGCTATTTTATCTGCCCTTTCCACACATTTTGTTGGTAGTTCAGTCAAGTTCAGTTTACTTGAATTTTCTTATTGTCCTAATTTTTCATGTCTGGTTTTGTTCTGACACGCTTTATGTTGATTTTATCTTAAATGAACTTTATTATGATAATACTAGTAAATCCAAACTGCTTTCCTTTATTCCCTGACTTGTTTGGAGATTCAAGGCATCATTAGTTGATTCAAAGGGTTAAATTTCAGAGTACTTGATGGCACACAATTATGGGTTGAACCTGTAGCCTTTTGGTCAAACCACGAAACCACTCTCCTGCTCCAGTACCCACAGCAGAAATTGCCTACTTTTTTCAGCATCTCAGAGGGAAAAACATGCTTCTAAATGCATGTTACAATCATACAAATAACAGATCATTGGACAAATGTCTTCATGTGCTAATTTTATTATCCCTTTTCCATCTTTCAGTAGTTGCCTCACTGTGACCTGAAGGTTAGTGGATTGAATCTGTAAATGCTCTGGGAAAGTCTGGTTCCTACTGTACTGCTGCTCCCACACTAACATTAAACTCTATATCATGTCATTCTACTCTGAAGCAAAAAAAAATCCATGGATACTCTTTGGCATTACATTTCCATGGTATGCAGCACATATCAGGAATATCTTGTCTTTCTTCTCCACAGGACCTTCGTTAGATCAGCTCAGGAAATAACTCACTGTCGCTCACCAGCTAACCTCTACTGACTCTACGAACCAATGAACCAACACGTTCATGCATACACACAGACTGTATCCTGGAGTACAGCTGGTAACAATCAGCACGGACCAGGACTTAATGAAGCTTTGACATAAGAGCTCATACTTGCTGTCCTGCAGACAGACAATCCTACCTGGCCCAGACAGTGAAGGAGCATTATCTACTCTGGATTTATGATGAATAAGACATAATTTGTTACTGCCTGTTTTAAATGCTGCATGTTCAAGAGGTCAGATTTTAAAGATCCTATGCCCAGTGATTCTACAAATCAATGTATCACTGTCAAATTACCTTAGGTCTCGGTATAGTGACAAACAAATGAGATCATGGTTGAGATGATCTATGTTAGAGAGCCTGTTCATGCTAGTTATTTGTCACCACTAAGACCACAATTCCCATAATCCCCCTGTTATTTCCTGAGGAATGGGGTGTTGCAACCTCTCCATAGTATGAACCTTTTTTCTGGTGCTGGAAACACGGACAGCATCCTTTTTACTGTATGTAGCAATGCAGCAGAAATATCCAACAATACATTGAGGATGGGTCATGATTTTTGATTTTTCGCATAGTCATTAAATTATAAAAAAAATCAAATAGTTTGTGTGACTATCATCTTGTCTTAAAAAATATATTGTCCCTTGTTTTTACCCTTGTGTGGCACGCTCAGTTCGGCTCTTTTCTGCGCAGGGGCAGTATAGCATTTGCTACAGCGCTGTGAGATGGCCAAGATGCTACTGTACAAACAGAAGAAACATGCAAAGACTACTACAGTCGCCAAAAAATTCTGTGTGCAACTCCTTCAAAAAAATAAGTGAAAATGAGGTGCAGTGCAAACTCTGCCAGGTAAAGCTAGCACATCACAAGTCTACATCAACTATTCACAGTCATTTGAGAGCAAAGCACTCAGCAGAAGGTGAGATCTTTGAAGAATGGTCGAATGGTTCCCAGTGAATGCCCATCTCTACAATACATAAGATGCAACAACTAACAGGAGGTTTCACTAGCTGAGGTTACACATTTGAAGTGTGATATAAATAATCCCTGTGTAATAATAGCCTGTGAGGAGCTCCTCTTGTTTTTCTTTTGGTTCCCAAGGAGACAGAAGTGTAGTTTTTCTCTATATACAGAAGGACTCAATGTAGCCAAGATCCAATCTGATGTGCCAAGACCAATTCTAAAAGCACGTGACCCTGGTGATTTATTTGCTGTAGTTAGACTAATATCTCAAAATGTGATTTATTGATATCACAATGCCAGACATACAGTATTGTTTTAAGGCTTTAAGCAAATATTTTTTATGTATTTATTTAACCTTTATTCAAGGGTTTGCAGAGTTGTCAGATGAAGGATCTCATTGCAACAGGAGAGCTGTCCAAGACAGAGTAATGGCTGGTTAGGTAGATTGGCTGCAGTAATGCAGGCTTTGTATCTGACCATGGGAATGAAGACAGAGCTGTACAGCAAAGCTCAATCTTCATTATAATCCTTACCTGTGGTCCAAAACTCTGTTGCCAGACAAGAACATCAATACTGGATGATTCTGCAAAATCCCAAATTATGCTCAATAACAACTACATTTTTTTTGTGCCCACTGTCAACATTTTTAGCCATGTGAGCGGCATGGGACGACCATGTTGGTCTGTCACTTGGTCAGTCCATTACTTTGGTGAAATATCTCAACAACTATTAGATAGATTGCCATAAAATTTTATACAGACATTTATAGTCTCCAGAGGATGAACCCTACTTATTTTGGTGATTCTGTGACTTTTCCTCTAGGGCTAGCATGAGGTTGACATTTGTGGTTTTGAGTGAAATTTCTCAACAGCTATCAGATGGATTGCAATGGTAAATTTGGCACAGACATTAATGACATGTAATAACTTTGATGATCCTTTGATTTGTTCTTAAGTGCCATTTCAGGTAAAATTTGAATATGTCCAATACCTTGTTTATGACAAAATACCTGCAAAACTAATGACATTCCCATCAGCCTCAGCTGTAATTGGTTTTTAGTGCTGGGTAACAAATACCGGCAATCTAACACGCTAAATTAAGATAGATAACATTATACATGTTTAGCAACTGCATGTTCACACTGTCATTGTGAATGTGTTAGCATACTGATGTCAGCTTTTAGGTCATAGCACCACTGTGTCTAAGTACAGCCTCAAAGAGTCGCTAGTATAGCTGTAGACTCTTAGTCTTGTTAAAATATCACTTCCTACAATATCTGTGCATGGCAACTATGATAAAGGTAATGGTTATAGATACAGGCAAGATGAGGTTTCTGCAAGCGGGAGACTGGCTGTGGTCACAACCAACCAGGAAGAGAACCTGGAGAAGACCCAGAACTCATAGATCTCCCAGCTGATCCAGGTGTGCTTTAAGATCTCCCCAGAGACACCGGAGGAGGTTGCTGAAGCAAATCATGTTTTCACTGCTGCCTTAATCAGAACAAGTATTTTAAAGGTGGAGGGATGATGGATGTGGCCGAGACAACAAGACAAGCAGCACACTTGAGAGAAAAAACAAAACTAATTATAATATCAGCAAATGATTTCATGAATGTCATGAAATCATGAAGCATAGCCAATGAGAGGTTCATGTAAACCTTCACTTTAATAAAAAACAGTCTGCAGTTGTTATTGTAAAATTTGTCATCGACATGCATTGTTACTCTTGATTCTTTATCATCAATAAAAATCCTTTTATCTTACTATTGTTCTGTAGTTTTTATTGTAAAATTTCTATAGCCAGAAAAAATAATTAGAGAGATAAGGGACAGCCTTGTTTCAGACCTCTTGGCACCCTTTTCTGAGAATTAACCATTATTGTTTATTTAGCATTTTGAATTGTTATATAATAATCCACCAAGATTGCCTAAAAATTAGGCTCATGCTTTTGCTAAAAAATAAAAACAATGTACTTTATTGCAGCATATACTATACAGCAACATCTTTGATAGAGCTGATGTTAGCTGCCTTATGTAGAGAAAAGTGCAGCTCTGCAGAGGATCAGAAAAGCTAATTTTATATTTTTTAAAAATCCAACACAATCCGACACATTTCTGTGTGTGTTTTTCTGCTGTCCCCTGACGTAAAGTGATGTATCTCCGCCACAGAAAGCCAGGTGTGATCACTCAGTGGCCTGACGGGCTTCAGGAAAAGCTCTCCAGTTGAGAAAGATTAATTAGTTAAATTGGGGCAGACATCAGTCTTCGAACAATTCTCTGTGCTGTCGCCGGGGATGGAGAGGGAGGGTGAGGAGGAGGAGAAAGAGGAAGAGGTGTTGCTGAGGCAGTGAAACATTGCAGCCAGAGCAGTGAGGATCTGTGCAGTTATGTTTTGTTTTTTCCTTTTTCATTTTTTTCTTATACCTGATGGCAGAGTGGTGCTTTTAGACATGACATGGAAAAAATAGGAGCTGTTCAGAGGAGGAGGAAAGGAAGAAGGACGCAAGGGAAGGAGGGAGGATCTGAAGCTCATCCCTCACTCTTATCTGGACAGCGAGGGCTGTCAGGTCATGTGTACAACCTTCCTGGTGCCACACTAATGATGGTCCCCCCCTTCCTCTGGACTACAAGGTCAAGTCTCCTACCCCACCCCGCTTTATCATTCCTCAGCAGAACCCTGCAGCTTTGACAGGACCGAGACTCTTCACTGCTGATTTTAAAAATAATTTCATTGCACTGGCCATGATCTAATTTGCATTCTTAAGCTATCTCAGCAAACTGAGAAAACACAGCAAAATACCTTTAGCTCAGACTGGAAGTGTTTGCTGAATCTGCATGTTCTTTATCAAAGATGCTCTCTATCGCATCCAAACAGTTACATTAACTCAAAGAAAACTGTGCTGTTCTTTTGTTCTCCATGAAGCAGTTACACTGAGGTAATTACAGGTTCAGGGCCTTGCTTAGGGGCACCTCAACAGTAATTGCTAAACACACCTTTAGCTGAGGATGCTGGTAATAGCTGGAACTGGAGGAACTGATAAGCAGCAAACACCGTTGTTGGTCGGGGCAATCTGATATAAAGAGGCTACAGATGTTTTACTTCGATCTTTTGCAGGCTCTGATTGTGTAATTTCTCTGTTTGTCTGACCCCATTTCCACTTAGTCACTTTATGTGTCTTGGGTGAATCAGATAGCTATTGGATATCATGAAAGCGAGTGTAAATGGACTAAATCTGATTGTTTAAACATCCATGGGACGTGGTTTGAGACTCATTCTAACCAAAATGCATCTGTGCCTCCAATACACATCATCTTTACTCCTCCCAAAAGTAACTATGTCAGTAGGTGGTCTATGGAGGTAGTTGCCCATGAATGAACTCAATTTCCCAGAATTCCCCTGGTCTCACACCTAGACCAAAACTCCAACCTATGGACCCTCAACTACAGGTCACTGTAACCGGATACTCTCCATGACATCATCAGGTCAAACAATCCGCAGTCCCCCTCTGCTCTCTCTCTCTTCACCTGGACTCTCCATGCAGGAGGGTCTCTCTGTTCTAAGTGTGGTCTGCTCCAAGCAGACCCACAGAACTCGCTCCTTGCGACACAGAACCTGCCTGAAACAAGTTATTTAGCGCCAGCGGCTAGACAAAAAAGCTGCCAAGAAGCCGCACAGGCCTGCAGCCCGCTGGAGTCATCAAAAAGGAGCAACTGGCTTCTGCATCATCCGACACCGAAACCACAACCCACCCACAACCAAGTGCATCGCCAGCTCAATAAAGCAGCAAGCCAAAACACCTCACTCCCTTCAAAGACTGGTAACATTAAACTGGGCATATCATAGAGCATAGCATATGGCTAGGCACAGGACTGCTTAATTAATCAATGTACATGTATTGATTTGGTTGAATGTTGTTCATTGAGCTCTATTGTTGTAATGTCTATTCACAGTTTCTGAACTAGTTCCTGCTCGTTGTAGTGAGTTTCACTCAGGTTAAACATGCATGGTAACACCTTTATCTCACACACACTCTTTCTTGAACACATACACACACACGTGATCTCAGCCAGCACATAGTCTGAGTTCCACCATTGTGTCTTTCTCTCTCTCTGTCTCATCAAAGGAACGTGGTCTCAGACACCATCTTGGACGTGAGTCCATCACTTAGTCAGCCATCTTGTTTGTAGTTTTTCTTTTGTCAGCCATATTTTATATTTTTAAACATTTATGTTTTGTATTTTGTTTACTGGCATGTGGTCCAAGCTGCCATTTTGAGTCAACCATTTTGTTTTGTCTGTTAGTAAAGTAAATACTGCCAACCTCTGCTCTGCAAGAACTCCCACAATCCTTCAAACCTTTACTAGCTATTGATATGGTAAGTTTGGTTCTAGTTATTAATCAGAGTTCCAAATCGATACTTTAGTATATTTTAATGAGACTGAATCAGTGAACTGTAAATTAAATCCTATTACTTCATATAATTATTAATTATTTCTGATAGCCAAATTTAATCTAAATGCCCCACAAAAATGGTGTATGATCCCTACTCGAGCTACACTGTCATGGTTGTAATTTCAAGGGTTTCCTATCCAGATAAAATTCATATGATTTAATACACTCAGTCAGATGTGTGCATCTCTGTTAGTCACATTACAAATCTGTTTGTGTTCTTGTTTTTCTGCTCTCTCGCCCACACAGATCATACCATACTTGCAGTGATCAGGAATCAGATAAGTGCTACACCAGAGAGAACAACGTCTGATTTCAGTATAATTTCACTTTGGCTGCCATTAATACAGAAACAGATGACAGAGGCTACGTCTACATTTGGGAGGAGTAAAGTCTACATATGCATTTTAACGACACAGATTATTTATACACTTTTAAAATCTGGGTAGATTGTGCCACAATCCACATCCTGAGGTAGCGTGTGCATGGGGTATTGAACTGTTATGCCCCAGTAATATGTAAAGATAGTGATGGAGATGCAGTCATCCATGCCTACTTGGACTCACAATGGACAATTGAAAAAAAAGGTATCTAAATCTATGCAGCAGAACCAGATATCATCTTTTTTATTCCACACATTCTTCTTCCTTGTCAAAAACTGACGCCTAAATTACCCACAATGCAGATTTTTTTCATTTTCATCTGTAAACAGACTTTGATGCGTAAAACTGGTGGAGTTTTCCTTTAAATAAAGTTGGGGACACTCTTAGAGTTTGGATTAATTCCTCTGATCACAATTATTGAAATTTAACATTTTTATATTTTCCTCTGAAGCACAATGAGCAGGAGGGAAGTTGTGAGTGACATCTGTTAAGCCTTAGAGCTGGAAGGCCAAAAATAAAGTTACTGGGTTGGGCCCCTGTGCTGCATTTACAGAAATCAGCTGGAGGACAAATGGTGAGATTCCTACTCGGTGGGACGCCATAAAAAACCATCCACACGAGGGTATGCAGATACATCTCTATGTGCAACAAGCACGCTACGCACAGATGCATGCACACAGTGGACAACACATCCTCATAAAAAAACAACAGCAAACACGACCTATAGTTACATTTACGCCATCTAGCGGCCGTAGTACTGCACTCCGGCTTTCCAAAACCATTACAAATCATTGTTAAAAATGATGTTAAAACATGACACTCGCGGTTGGAAGCGGGAAGCACACAGCGGTTTCCACTTTCCACTTTTTGCCTTCTAACTATCTATCCATCCACCCAACTCGCCTCCTCCTAACAAGGCAAAATCATCTTATCCAGTCACCTTACATTGACATCATCTGAACTACGTCACTTCCCCGGGTCATAATCACTATGGCTGCTAGATAGCATAAACATAACTATAGGTTGTTTTTGCCGGCCTGAATTTTAGACCTATACTGTTGTTTTTCTCTTGAGGACGGGCTGCGGTGGAGGCAGAAAGCCTCATTACATGACTGGATCTAACAGAAACATTTTGTTGGAGCGAACATCAAGGCATTGATTCTTATCTTTGGCCAGGACGAGCTGACATAACCTCAAAGGAAAAGCTGATCCTCAATCAGCTCTTAAGTCTGAATCTCTTTACTGTTTGGATATTTAATGGCAACTTTATCTTAAACTGTAGGTGACATTGTTTCAGTCACGTCACATTTTCTCAGATTTACATCGTTTTGAATTGTCAGCGAGGGAATTGTCTGTAGCAAGCAGCATCTTTGCGCTCTGACAGAGATGGATTTGCTCTATTCTCTCTCCCTGTCGTATTCCACGCAAAGCTCGTGCTTCGTGACTAATCGGCTGCTAAATCATCTGAATTTTAGTGACATTTGATGCACTGCCTGCTCATCAGGAGCTCATACCTGAACAGCGGCAGAATAACAAAGCGGTTAGTTAAGTTACAGAATGGTTTCCCTGTCGGAATAATACTGAATCTTTGTCAGGATAAGAGCATCTGATAAAATCCCAAAACTACAGTCAGAACAAAGTCAACAAAAACTGACTCTGACATGGATGATTTCAGTATAAGATACAATTCAGCTGTCCAGATCAGCCAAGTTCAACCAATCACAGAGATGAATCTGTGGAGGAATCAAAACCTTGCATGCTACTGTAACAGCTGAGGATGTGTCTTTCTTTCTTCTACATGTTGCTTTTTTCACTACTTGCAATAACGTAGGGAATGTAGGAAACCTTATTAAGGTTGCCAGTTTAAATCTGTGTAGCTAAAGGTTGGGTCAAAGGAATCTGGGATCCGCCTTTCCAAATCAACTAGCTTTATTTTTGATTTGACATGTCAAAGTTAATTTACCAGTCATGGGGAGTATTATTCAGCCTGTGAGGAAAAAGTTGCAAAATATCTTCCGTGGCTCTGGAGCTTTCTAAAGTCTGAACATTTAAAACAGCAAAATACATTCATTTGAATTGAGTGACCGCAATTAGCAGATTCACTAGCAGGGACAGGGTGAATTTCTGCTAATTTTTGTGTCAAGTTCAACTTGGGTGCAACAGCAAGCCGTCTTGACAGTGTTGAACATTGACGGAAAGGCCAACCTCGCTGTTTCCAAAATACTAGAGGCTATTAGGTATCCTTATTTTTATTTAACCTCCTCTGTCAGAGAATAAACTGCTCTACAAAAGACAAATAGTGTGCAGACAGTTATGAGACAGGAGTCCATGACACAAATACCTCTTTTGAATCAACTGTGTGAATTATTGCCCTGTTATTGCCAATAGTCTCTATGTCACCATGAATGAATGGTGCCACTTGAGGGTGTGACCATAACTTTTACTTGGGTGGGTACTGCTTAGGGTTTTTAACAAAAAATCTGCATGACAAATTTGGGCGTTTTAGTGGGTGGAGAGGGTCTGACAAAAGACACTAAAAAAGTATATTACAGGAGATGTAGAAGCCAGTGTTTTTGGAGCTGTCAGTCAGGAATTTTTTACTCCTGACTATCAATTAATACATTTCAAATTTGTGTCATCTCACTCCTAGAAGGCGCCAAGCACTGAAACATGCATCATCCCCAAATTGCAACTTATAGTACAGTATGTCTTCAAGCAGCAATAGGTTCATTTTTGCATTTTTTTATGTACTGGGAATGTCCCAGTCTGATTTTTGTGTCCTCAGTTTTAAAGTAATATCCTCAACACCAGACTATCAAACGGTCCTAAAAAGCCAAAAATTCATATTAGGTCTTTGTAGTAATAAGCTAAATCTCTTCAAACACACCACCCTATTTCAAATCACTTCATCTTTATCTCTCTCTCTGCTGCACCAGGATGGTTTGATGCATGTACACCTCCCCATATCACAGAGAGAAATCCCCTGTAGTCTTGCATTAGGTTGAGTTGCCACGTTTGCAAAAAAAAAAAAAAAAAAAAAAAATCTGAATCTGAATTATAAATAAAAGGTAATGATGCTATTATCATGCTCTCTTACTATGCTGAGCGCCTCGCCTCACCTTTCTATTTGAATAATGATTTATAATCATATTAGTTCTCTCCGGAGCCCTGCTCTGGAAAAGTAAAAAGCTATTATCCAGTTGTCAGCTTCCAGGAGACGCCGTGGGAGATGGAGCGATGATGCTGACACACGCACATACTGTAGCTTCACACACATGCTCGTGCAGGTAGAAACACACACTCATGCCCGAAGCATGCACACGTGCACATGTGGGGAGGTGTTTTTTTTCTGAATACACACGAACAGTGCAGCCGGGCCTTTTTTGGGCTTGTTTAAGCGGCGTTTGTTTAACCCTGCTTGGAGTGCCAGGTGGGTGGGGTTTACTGCAGCAGGACAGTTCACATGGAGTCAAATCATTTGCCAATCATAGAAAAGTACAACATATTGAATTTGTTCTTGTATCTCAGCCTTTAAAGTAGAAAACAACATGGGATTAGAAAGCCAGTTCAGCCAATTAAAAGCATAATAGCATGATGATTCTAATATACTGCTATACACTTACACTTAGGCAAACTATAAACCAGTGAGCAACACTTTTACTAGAAGAAATTAAACAGGAATAACAACTTCTTGCTAGAATATACAGCGTAAGGAAGACAAGACAGACATCTCTGAATCATATTGTGATAGATACTGAGACATGTATAGATAGATAGCGAGCCGGAGAGCAAATAAGATATCATGCATCGCTGATCAATACTGTCACCTGCTCGGCCTAATCCCCTGAAACACACTGCGACAGAACGTGATGGCTGGGTTATACAGTATCAGGTGTGATCTGGTGGAACGTGTTTACATTGTGCATTAAAAACTACATTTTGGGTGGAAATGTTATCATGAAGCCATTTTTACGTGACGGGTTTCAGATTGACAAAGCAGATTGCTGGGGGGGGGGGTGAAAAATGAAATACAGGATAACTGAAGTTTGGTTTCATCAGTTTATATGGTCATTGTGTTGAGTGGCTTTCAACTATGGGGGCTACAACGGGAATTATTCGGCGCAAAATGTTATTGGTGTTTTGTTAGCAGATTTAGTCATGCACGGATGCACGGGTTGCTCTGGAGGCAGACATAATTTTGGAGTTTTGACCAAAAAGCCAAGTTATTATTAGCAATTACCAAAAGTATTAGCAGAAAAGCTAGTGAGCCTGCTTTCTAAGCTTACAAGATGAAAACTGCTAATGAAAATAACCATGAATGATGCAAATTTTTACTGTATTTCAATGAGACTTCCTTCTTTGCACAGTTGTAATCTAAGCTATAACTCTGCTATCACATAGTGCTGTTTTTGCGGTCCAGCCATCTTGATTATCACACTTCATGCTACATTAACTTATCAGTTTTTGTTTTGTTTAGTCCAAAAACTAATTTGCTGCAGCTGGAAAAACAATAAAACTTCACTTCCTGTGTGCTGGAGCTCTTTAAAATAAAAAAAAAACCCGATCTGACCCTTTAAACTAGCACCTCTTAAAGCCTGGAGGAAATGCTTATAAGAATGCAAAACAGGTGTTTATTTATGTGAAAATGGTTAATTGAGTCTTACTTCATTATGACTGTAAAACCAGTATTCAGTGTATAATCAGCTGTGAGTGTGACATGGAGGTGACGGGTGCAGACGGAGTCAGGTAGCTGGGTCAGTTTCACACCGTCTGACACAAAATCCCGTCTGCGGCTCCACGACGTTGCTAAAAAGGTAACGTCCATAAAAACGTCGAGCCGAGGGGTTTTTGGTTCCAGGGTAAAGCGAACGATCGCGAACGTGGGGTGAGATCTCTTTAAAGGCTATTTCGAGACACACGCTCACACATATATTAACACCTCTGTCTTGATCCATCTATCAATCTCTAACACACACACACACACACATAGAAGCTGCTTACAGACATCTAATCTGGTGAGATTTACATTTGCAGGCCTTGGCGGCTGGTGTCAGGGTGTCATGTCTGCTGAATGTGATCCTCCATGTCGAGAACATTATTATCCCCGTGAGGAATTTAATACGCGGGGGTAGCAACACATCCAGGTGCCACCTCCAACAGCCTGGTTAGAAACGCCGAGAGGCTGAGCACCGGCGGCAGAGAGAGAGAGAGAGAGAGAGGATATGGCGGCTTTCGGAGCTGGGAACACGCTGCTGCTGCTCTGACCTCGCCGCACCTCTCGTTTTGGACCGGGACCCATTCAGGGATGATTTCTCAACAGGACCCCGGTGGCCGCCAGCACAAAAAGCAGGCCAGCCAGCAGTAATTACACCATGCAAATGCCATTTAGGCCTTTTAATACGGCTGGTGTCGTATCGCTTCAATTGGTTTGGCGTTTATCACCCGGCGCACATCTGTGGCGCCGGAGAGGACGGGGAGGGGCCGGCGGGGGAAGGGGTGGGGAGTGACCCCTCTTTCTTTTATGTGCTCATTCATTCATTCTGCTTCCTCTTTCATTCCCCCTTTTCTTTTATAGATTCAAACATTACTGAGTTTATCATTCTAATACACATCCATTCAATTTCTGGTCAAATTTTACTTCCCCGTATTCAGCATTCATAAGCATTATATAAAGATTAAAGGCTTATAACACATTATGATGTAGTTGTAAGCAGAGATAAGGGCATTTTAAGTACCATATTGGCTCAAACATAAAACAAAGCCTCCTTTTGGAACACCTGTTTTTAGAAACATTAAAAAGGAACATAAAGCCCATATTTGTGTAGCCTGTCTATCAGTCACACACTCACTCTCTCTACTGTCAGGCCCTTGGAAGCAATAAAAGTTATTTTCTCCTGCAGTTAGTATTTTTCAGACTGTCTTTTTGATCTGTGACAGCGGTAATTCTTGGCTACGCGACAGACGGTTCAAAACCCTGGTTTGGTTTCTGCTGTAAAGACAATGAAAGACACTTGCAGTGAATTTGTTTTCTTCGTGGGAGAAGGACACATTGCTGGAGCCTTCGGAAAACTCCTGCAGGTTAAACTGAGCCAATCAAACACTTAGAACAGACTCGCTTTAAATTAAGGCTACAACTTCTCCTATGAAAACATATTTTATATTATTGCATTCATTCAATATTCATTTAGTTTAATTCAGTTATTGGTGCCTACAGGAGGAGTTGACAAATACATTATTAACACTTATATCTGCTTGCAACTGCATTATAGTGTGTTATAAACCATTAATTATACTGCTTGTAAATGCTACACAGGGGGACTTTGAGTCAAGTTTTCCTTTTCTACTTCTATTTTTTTTCCTTTTTTTTGATCATTCACTGTCTCACAGTTATCTTTTACATCTTTTAGATTTGCACATATGAACTCACAAGCCGCCGACTCTCCTCCACCTCTGCGAGTGTGTGGGTGTGTCTGAGGGCGAAGCTGCCACTGAGGCAGGTACTGGTGGCCAGCTGGTTTGAACAGGTGTACAGACTGTGTGTTCCCACCGGACTGATCTGTGCACTTGGCTGCCGACCAGAGACTGATGGGTAAAGCTTCTCCCCCCCCTTCTCTCTCTCTCTCTGTGTTTTTTCTTTTTTTTTTTTTTCTTTTCTCCATCTCCCTCGGCTCTCTTCCTCCTCTTACTCCCTCCGTCCCTCTCTCTCTCTCAGACAGCACAGAGGTGTGTGTGTCTTCACGGATACCGCCATCATCTCCCTAGCGGCCTCTCCTTTGTCTTGGTTGGTCGGCGGCCGGTGGCACACACACAAATACAAACACACACGTACTGTACACAGTCATGCATGACCGGACAAACAGTGTTCAGTGCAGGAGGCTGATGGGAGAGTAACTACGCATGAAGAAAACCTCACTACACGAAGACAGACAGACAGACAGACAGACAGACAGACAGAGAGACAGACAGACAGGTGGTTTGAGGTGAATCAAGAGAACAAAAATACACATATATACTCCAGTAATTCTACAGAAACAAAGCCGTGTTGGCGTGTGTTTGCATGTCCACATTCCAGTCATTACATCCTTCTCTAACAGTGGTAGTTAGCTAAGATGAATGGCAGCCATTAGCGGAGGGAAACAAGCTTTTTGGGGGGCACCGCAGTTTCTACTGCCAAGCTACTGCATCTATTTAGCCTCTGCGATTGATTTATTTCTCTTAAGAACGAATGAAGAAACATGGAGGTAAAGAGGAGAAGAAAAGATATAATAATGCTGAAACTAAAGTCATGAGAGAGAAGTGAAGAAGAAGGTAAGGACTGAGGAAGAAAGGGGCCCACACACACACACTCGACCATTTAATGAGGAAATTAATTTACTTTTCCAGCAGGACACTGTCTCATCAGAGTGGCAAACAGAAATAAAATACAGTGTAGTATCATTCACAAAAATATCCATTCATTCTTGATATTAATGTTCCCCCGAAGTTTTCTCACTAAACTGATTCAAAATCAAAGCTACAGTTGTGCTTATCTGCTGATAACAGGTAATTGAAAATATTTGGATGCCCATATAATAAAAAGTACTAATTTTCAACAGCAAATATGTTTCAAAAGGAACATGACGCAACCATATTACGTTTTAGGAAAAATTGTTCATCATCATGTAGATAATGAATGTATTTGCAAATTATTAATGAACATTTGTTTCATCATTGTGGTTTTATTTATGTTTCAGCACTCGGGAATGATTGAGGTCTTACATGATCTTTCACTAACCTTAACCAAAGTACTTTTGTTGCCCAAACCTAACCACAAGTGGATTGCGTTGCTCTAATTTGCATGGTGATAGATGCTGGTGGTCTTCAGTCTTGGCCTTAAATTAAACCAGCAGCAAGAGTGAAACTGTGCTCATTTAAGAAATTCAGTGTAACAGTAACTTAATGTCACCAAGAAGGAAAATCTAAGTGATCTGAGCTGAAACATTACTGAAAATTATGTAATGTCCTATCTTGTCTAATGAATTACTCACAAAAACAACTATTAACTTCAGAATTGATCTAACTCCAACTCAGGGCGGATTGAATTAAAGCTCTGAGGTTTTTGGCAGCTGAGCTGTAGACCACCCTTCAAAAAAATACACAAACAGTAAAAACACGTCAGTGCACTTGTGCATATGGCAGGTTCATTTCATGGTTCAGATGAAGGGGGCTTCTCAGTGTATTTTGGTCACTTCAATAACGACGTCCCACGAGAGAAAAAACCACCAGCACGAAGAAGCATTTAACCTTCCCCCGAAAACCCTGAGAAACTTTTAAAAAAAGAAAGGGAGGATGCCTTCGCTATCTCTTTTCATGAGAAACTTGACCTTTCAGCCCCCACATCTGCAGCCAGTCCCTCAGGTCTGATCAAAAAAGACAGGATATGACCTCATCCGTAACCCTGTGACCCAAGGAAGTGCTTCAAAAGAAAACGAGAGTCCATCTAGGGAAGACTTGCACGAAAGATGAGGTTACCGTTTTGACCTCTTATGGAATCAATGCTCGGATTTTGTTTTCCTTTTACGATGAACATGTGTCAAGTAAATGGGTAAATGCTGTCTTTGTTTATTCTGTGCAGCTGTAAGAAGAACATGCTGGATACTTTGCAGTGGAGCCGCTTTGTGTACGCCCACTTTAATGTTCAGGTGGATTCCTTAAACGGAGGATGAGAGGAAACAGCATGCATTAATCCTTCATTTGAAACAGTAGGCTTGTAATAGCAATTTCTGGTTTAACGCAGGCTGAGGGATGATTTCAAGATGCTGGACAGACATGTTTATACAGTCGTACAGCCACGCATTATTATTTGTAGGATTTGCTGAGGTATTAGGACAACAAACAAGTTCATGCTGTAGCGTCATACTGAAAGGCGTTTTTGAGACAAATGATTTTTGTTTCTAAAGGGTGGTTGCTGGAGATGATACATATGATATTGTCTTCTTAAATGCACTGTGTTAAGAAACACGCAAGGGGCTGCGTTGCTCCAGGTATCAATGAGAAGATGAAATATGATCCAGAACAGCCAGTTTGAACATTATATCCATGAATTTGAAGACTTATCACACACTGAACCACTACACGGTGGTTTAACAGCTCTGGACAATTGCCAGCTTCTCCTGTATCTCCATGATCACGCGCTGGATTGGCCAGCGTGGTATGTTGCTAGATTATAGGACATTGCTTAGTGGCAAACATTGTGCCCATGCAGTGGTCTCACTGAAATGAAAGAGGAGACTGCATTTTTTGATGCGGAACCTACGTTGTCTGAACATGTGTGAATTGATGTTTTTTTGTCATTAGTGTTATGTTGCTATTAAAATTTCCCAATTTTTTTATTTTTATTTTTACTTTTCAAACTCACTCCTAGGCTCCATGCTTGCTACATGTTCCTTTAAAGCAGTGATTCTCAAATTGGTGGAGTTGCCAGGGGATATGTTGAGTCATTGTGAAGTACTTAAGCTGTTGTGAAAAAATATCTAAAACATACACCCACATATTTGTGTTAGTAGAAAGATAAACACACATCTTCGGTATATCTATCACCACTATAACCATTAACCTATCAACTATGATATTGCGACTGCACAGGAAACACCCCCCAATAATCTGAGTCAGGTGTGACACCTCAACACTTCCTGCCATTGTTGAGATTTAATGAAAAATAATTGGCAAGCAAGCAGAGTCAAAATGGAAAGTTAAAAGTGCAGGATGAATGGCTGAAGTGTCCATCCTTTGTGGCATTAGTATAAACTGAAAATCATTTGAAATAAGGACATATCGCTTTCAAAAGCATGTATTAATTTTTTTAAGATAAAAATTATTGTAGGTAAGTTATGTTTAGATTAACATTCAAGCACTTTCACCAAACTAGAGCATGTTGCAGGCCCCATGGCTAAACCCTTTATTTAAATCACTTGTTTGTCCCTTTGAGATACGGCGTCGCTTTCCCAACAAAGCCCTGGACAAGAGAGCAAGATTTACAACAACATAATGAACAATAACCTTGCTCTCTACACAAAGAACGGATGAGCAGGAATGGTATTAGCCACTCTGGCTGTAATACCTGGCCACTGCTTTGTCAATAATAGTGGTGGAACCGCTAATAGAGCATTATGGGAGCCCAGGGACCAGTGCTGACAGGTGATTTATGTCGCCTCTGACGACTTCGGCCCTCGAACGAAACCCTGATAAAAGAAGAGCTGGATTGGAACAAGCAGAATGATGAATAGACTACACGATCCAGAGACCCGTCTCATTAGAGAGAGGAAAAGAGAGAGACAGAGCTCTGGCCATTTAGCTAATGTAGCGAGTCATTGTGTGTGTGTGTGCATCCATCTGCATACGTATGTTCATGTGTGTGTGTGTGTGTGTGTGTGTGCGCGCACTGGGGGACCTGAGCAGCGGCAGCTTGCTCTTGCCGCAGCAGTAGCAGGTTGGAAATTAATGACACACTAAATATATGGCGAGGAAGCTTGACCCCGCATAATGGCGACATATAGGATTAACCTTGGTTGTCACTTGGGGCCTTTGTTAGGCTACGTGCTGCTACAAGTAAACACGGGGCCGCGGCTCCAAAGAGGTACTGCTGGGAAGAAGAAAAAAAAAAAAAAAAAAAAAGAAAACATGCTGATTTATTTTCTCACTGCTTCAGGGGATAAAGCGCTGCATTTAGGATTAAAGGATTCAAAGTTTGCGTTTAATAAATAGTAAAAGCCTGGATAGTCGCGGGGAGGAGAAAGCAAGGCGAGGTGGATTAAAAGAGATGAATTTCAAAAAGGAGGTGTCCTGGATGCTTAAGTACATGAGATGAGAAGAGGAGAGAGGATAGCGTTGGGGTTTTGCACTTTTAAACGGACAAAACAAAGTCAATTGAAAATGTCACCTTGGACTCTGGGAAACTGGGATTTTTCGCTATTTTTTTTTTTAACATAGAAAAGGCTCACCTTGCATAATTAATGCATGATACTTTAAGTACTTTTTGCTGGTAGTACTTCTGAGCTAACATCAGCATGCTAACATGCTCATAAAGTATAATGTTTACCATGTTCACCATCTTAGTTTAGCGTGTTAGCATGCTAGCATTTGCTAATTAGCATTAAACACAAAGTACAGCTGAAGCTGATGGGAATGTCATTAGTTTTGCAGGTATTCATCAAGTTTTTATTCATCCTGAGTGGGAATATTAATATATTTACAACATCTAATAGTTGTTGCGAAGTTTCACTAAAAAACAAAAAAGATAACCTCATAGCGGTGCTGGAGGAAAAGTCAGAGGCTCACCAAAGTCAGTGAGAGTCATCGTCTGGCCACCATGAATGTCTGTATTAAATTTCAAACTACAAAAGAATTGCTGAGATATTTTAGTCTGGACCAAAGTAGCGGGCTAACTGCCGTTGCCGTCCAAAATGAGAAAAGTTTGATCCACGACATTGTCCAGTACCGTCCGGAGTCATCCCATTCACCGCTCCAGCCCTCGCTGGCTGAAGCCTCCTGCTTTTATTGCCATGATGGATTTCCCATTTAGCTTGACCCTATATTCATTAAAAGAGGATTTAAGCCAGTTAGAAATGGAGAAGAGAGAGGCCCTTTGGGGACTGTGTTTGCTCTGCTGGGGCTACCCCCCCCCACCCCCCGTCTGCGACACACACTTTCTCTCCCTCACAGCAGCGTGTGCACACACACTGGCCTATAACTCTCTCTGTCAGACAGGGCTTGTTAGGTGTGGAGGGCTGGGGAGGAGGCTCCAGGTTTTATTAGTGGTAGCAGCTGCACTCCTCTCCGGCTCTATAAAAGGTAATTACTGCTGGTGGTAACAAGCTAATTGATTGCTAATTAGGTGAATCAGTTATCCAAGTGCTGTCCCATTTATTGACAGATGGTGACAGTGTGTGTGTGTGTGTGTGTGTGTGAGCAGGAGAATGCGGAGATGCTTGGAGGTGAGTTTAGGTAGCATGCTTGAAAAATTTAGGTATGTGTGTGGGTTTTTTTTTTTTTTTTTTGTGAATGTGTGTTGACGGTGATGACGACACACGCGCAGGTCGAACGCTATTGGACGGCGCCGGAGGAAAAACACGATTGATTCAATGAGGGCTCGCTGTTGGAGAGGAAATGAGAGCTGAATGGGGGCGGCGCACGGTCTGTCGGCGCACTCTGGGGACCACCGGGCCCCCGTATGCACTTTCATATGGAAATGAGGGGCCAAGCTGACACAGAGAGGGAGAGAGAGAGAGAGAGAGAGAGAGAGAGCAGTGAGAGAGGAAGAGGTTCAGCTCATCAGCAGGCATGACAGCAGGAAAACAGAGAGGAGGAGGAGGAGAAGGAGGAGGAGGAGGGGAAGCCGCTCGGAGAATTTTTAACGTTAAGATGTGGAGGGAAATTACAAAACACCAAAAACATGAAGTGAACTGTATTTTTAAGAGTTTGTTTTCTGTGCTATGCCTCATATTTCCCTTTAGTTTTGACTGCAGCGAGGTCAAACAGCGCTGCAAAGTTTTTTTGTTTAGGTTTCGCACACTAACATTTTAAGCACACGCAGAGAGAGAGGCCGTTGACATAAGCTCAAGTTTCTTCAGCAAGGTGCAGAATTTTGACCTCTGACCTTCCTGAGTGCTGGAGAAACAAAATTATACTTCAATTTTAGGATCAGTATCAGTTAGACAAAAATGTCATGTCAGACTAGATGTTTTTATCAGAAAAGAGTAGAAATATTAGGGACAATATGCATCACAACATCTAGATACTCTGGCTTTGATTAAAAACAAAGCAGGTTTCTACATTTACATAAATATAGATGATTGTAATTTAATGATAGAAAAGGAAGATATCTACAATAATTGCAGACCTGTGCATTTAGGATTCATTCCAAATTTGCATTGCTAATCAAATTCAACTTAAAAAAAAAAATTTACTTTATGATCTTCATTTGGTCAGGGGTGCATACGGAGGTAAAAACTATACAAAATCACAGTATAAAAAAAAAACATAAAGTAAAACAATCCATAAAACATGCACATGCACACAAAAGCAATTTATGACATAATTTTTTTTTTTATATCCAAGTTGTACATTTGAGCTTTTAACCCTGTTGTACTTACTCTGTACATTTTCTCTGTAAAGTTTCATGTTTTGTTTTTACTCTTTTATTTACCTATGCATTTTTATTTATCATTATCTCATGCACTTTATAAGCATGTTTTACTGGGTATTAAAGGTTAGAATAATAACCAATTATTAGACCAATGCTCAGTTTTGAATTGTCAGAGTGTATTATCTTAATCAATAATTCTCTAATCTGGCTCCATCGTATTTTATCCAGCTGTTTCTAACCATCGTGTTTTAAGTCTGTCTGGTTTTATTCTTTATTTGATTGCACTGTTGTGGTCTCTTTTGGTTTTCTATTGTAATGTCTTTTGTAATTTTTCACTGTGAAGAGCACTTTGTGACTTATGTTAAGAAAAATGCTCTATAAATAAATGTCATGATTATTAGAATATGTCTAACATTACAGTCAGCCAACTGGAGTGCAGATAAACAGCTAAATCTGCTCGTCCTCTCTCCCAGGAGGCTTCTGTGGGCCCTCCTGCTTGTTTCTCCATCGCTGCTTCTGCAGGAGGGGGGAAACACAGCCGGTGGGCCTCTAGAGTTTCCTCTCTGATGGCATTTGACATGCCCGTTTTACGCCCGCATGCTGGCGCGTCACAGTGGGTGGCAGGGCCAACCACACCAGTTGTTTGGTGATTTACGGCGCTGGGGTGAAAGGTTTATTGGACTGGACTAGTTAGTACAGGGCTAAAATAAGGATTTGGTGAAGGCTGGGGGGTCCCTCCGCCCCTCCCGGAACTGCTGCCACCTGCCACCAAAACACATACTGTATATACACACCCTCATCTACATTCATAGACAAATGCCTCTCTGTTTATGTCTTATTGTCTTATCCTCACTGTCTCTCACACTTCCTCTCTCACGCGCTTTTTTTTTTTGCTTTAGTGTCGAATTTCAGGATGTAAAGTTTGTGGTCAAACTGCAATTCTATTCATGATTGCAGATCACTGTAGACAGGATGAGATGTGTGTAGAAATATGACACACAAATACCACATGTATTGTCTAACATTTATGTTAATGAGCTTGCAGATTCTGATGTAAAACATGATGAAGAAGATGCTTGTGTTGCATTCAAACGCTCCTCGTAATTTTCAGCTTAGAGGTTGTAAATAGAGCTTGTTTTTTAATCATTCATGTCATGAAGTAAACCCAACATTTTGATAAATGCACTTTCTTACCGAGAGTTAGATTAGAAGATTGATACCGTTCTCATGTACGTTAAATAAGAATCTACAGCCAGTAGACAGTTAGCATAGCTTAGCATAAAAGCTGGAACAAAGGGGAAACACCCAGCCTGGCTGTGTCCAAAGGTAAAAGAAATGTGACTACCAGCACCTTTTTACTTTTGGACAGAGCTAGGCTAGCTGGTTTCATGCTAAGCTAAGCTAACCTGGCTGTTGCTTCTAGTTACCATACAGACATGAATGGTATCAATTTTCTCGTCTAACTCTCGGCATAAATTTTGTTATTTTAATGTAGAGTAAATAGGATGTGGTAAATATATAATGGGTTAAAACTGCTCCACTAGCATGCTAGTTGCACAGGGCATCATACTGGAGGAAACGCAACATTCCCAGTACACGTAATCTATTTTCTTTCATTGTTCAAGTCATACAGTCATACAGTTTGTCCAGCAGCCCTTGAAGGCAGCATTATTATAGTTTTTGAATTTCCCTGTTGATAAAATAATTTTCCTTAGCCACCATCTTACCTTCACAGGCAAACTGTGACCGTTTTGACCTTTGTCAGCCCTTTCCTGTTCCGTCAAGGTCGACCGATTCCCACCCACCCCTCCTCCGCCACATCCTTTCTATCTTCCTTTCCCTTCCCTTTTCTTTTTCCTTTCTTTCCGCGGCCCTGCGTGGAACATCACCGTCTAGACGTGGCAAAAGGAGCGTCGAAAGGAGACAAACCGTGAGCGCTCGCTCTTCCTTTTGTCCGGTTCCCACCCCCCGACCTCCAGCTACCTCTGTCTGCCCTCCATTGTGGAGGAACAATACGGTGTCACTGCCTCTTCCTAAACATGTTGGGGTATTAAAATCAGTCTCAATATGAGCGGCAGGGGTGGGAGGGGGGGAAGTGGGGGGGAGAGAGAGCGAGAGCTGTCATGCCAACACACACACTCACACGCACGCATACATGCACACAAACATACATACATACACACACTTTGACCTATAGGGGGGCTGTCCCGGACCCATTTGTGTCAATCAGGAGGAGTTCAAAAGCCAGGAAATATTCCTTCACACATGCACGCACACACACACACACACACACACACACACACACACACAGAGGAGTTAAACTTGGCTGCACACAGAGCGTCAAAGATGTGTCAGTCAAAACACATGGCAACCAGGGGCCTTCAATGTGTGTGTGTGTGTGTGTGTGTGTGTGTGTCTGGGGGTCAAGTTCCTGTGAAAACACCGATCCCACCCAGAGATCTCCGACGTGCCCACCCACCCCCCCAACTCCCCCACCCACCCACCCACCCACCCAAAGACCCCGGCTCATCCACAGAAGGAGCCAGATCTCTCTCCTCTTTCCTTGCTTCATCCTCTGATGTGACTAAACGCGTCGTTGCCGTGGAGACCGCAGCTTCATACTGTGATTCGGGTTAATTGTCAAAACTTATCCGCCCTGCCTGCCTGTTGGAGGGGCGTTTCTGTCCACGTCTTTGGAGCTGGAGCCGCCTTAAAAAAAAAAAAAAAAAAGGTCCTCTCTAACCCAGAGGTCTCCACGCTGCACAGTTTTGTTCTGCACAAAAATGCCTCCACACACACACACACACACACACACACACACACACACACACTCTCCGATACATCCCCGCTTATCAGTCTCTAAAGACTACAACACACACATGTACGCTGGAAAGATAATTTATTCCGCAGCTCTCACAGCCTCCTCTGCAGTGACCCAAGCAGACAATAGAGCATCTCCACAATGGAAATGTTAATTTCCTCATTATCAGCCCTCTTAATTATTTGTTGTGACAGATAATTGCATGCAGGGCGTTTGATATCAGCAATAACCTTCTGCCTGCGTTGTCAAGGGGGCCTTGTCGCCTCTCCCGCCCCCCGAGCGTCGCTTTTCACTGAGACAAAGAGCGAGGAGCGTGCGCACGTAACCTTTTCTAAGCTCTGCGCCTCCTCTCCCCTCGCCATAATAGGAATAAATATTATAGATTAATTAATCTGTGCTGATTATAATTTAATCACTGTGCCTCCCGGGGTCACTGTATTATTATCCCACTTAGTGCATGGCTTGTACACACACATACTGTAGACACACATACACAGAGAAGAATGGCATTATTCGAAACCCAGAGTGATGTGTAGAGAGGTTTTTTTTTTTTTTTTTCCATTTTACTGACTTATTAATTACCAGTAACACTGTACTACAAGGCTTTGAGCGCTTTCGGTGCACATACTGTACACACTCACAGATGCACTTGGATGAAAATGTGCACACACCACACCACAGGCGGCAAATTCATAAAGTCCCAGGGGTCGCCTGACATACCTTAGCAACCACTCCCCCTGAAATATGGAAAAATGAACTTGATAGAGCCTAATCAGAATGAACACAGTCACCACACTTATTCAGTTATTATGTAGTTTTTTAAGTTGTTGCTATAGATCTATCTGAATAGATCCAAAATCCTCTCTCCTACATTAAATCTGTGTCTCCTCAAAGCAAATCTTTGACTTAACTTGTGCCCGTTTCAATGCAGTGGACTTAGAACAGCCAGGTGGCTCTGATCCAAAGTCATTTTAGATGTTGGATGGTTGAAAAAAATCTCACTCGGAATACAAATCCACAAAGCAGAAAACAGAAGCCGTTCACAAACCGAGTGAAAGACGGCTCGCAGTTTACTGTCATAGAAACGAGCGGAGGGACAAACACATGGCCGGGCCAACGCGAGGAACTCCCCAGTCAAAACATCAATTTCATGTCCTGTCGGGCTTAATTTGCTGCGTACCAAACTGTGGGGAAGAGACGTTGTTTGGGAGAAGGATCGAGAATGGAAAGAAGCTATTTTTACAGAACCTTTCAAACTAGGCTGCTTTGTTTTAACTTTTTCGAAATGCTTGTGCTCTGCATTTTGTTATACGTGTTCCATGTGTGCATACTTCTTATCCGCATGAATCTCTATGAGATACAGCGTTTTTGGAGGGATGCTAAGCACAATATGTTGTATAGCCACTCTAGAAAACAAGTTATTATTATGTACTGCTGTTTTAATTGTAAGTATGAGTATCAACTAGTGTGAAATATATGTGTGAGTTTGGGCCACGACTCAACACACGCTCTCCCGAAACGTCCATATGAGGTAACTTAAGCCCAGCGTACAGGTGCAAGAGTGCAAGGTGTTTTGCCTCTCTCTGCAAACACACACACACACACACACACACACACACACACACATGCTTGACACGGTCTAAAGTGATTTTAAACCCTTTACATTCTACACATGCCTTCCTCCATTTTTTTTCCTTTTCCCACTGATGGTGTCCATCTTCACACACACACACACACACACTCACACACACACATGCACAACGCAGGCTGACAGCTTATCCTACCTCCCACATGTGTGACAGGTGTCAGGCCCAGTGGGAGCATTTACAGCCCCTAAACCCTTGACATTTGACCCTTGACCTCCTTTACTCCTTCAACCCTGAGGCACCTGCAGTGGCCGGAGGAACTCCGACAAGGTGAAGGGGAGAAATAGTCAGAGTAACGAGACTGTTTATGTACAGTAGAAGTCATTCATTGAGTTTTACAAAAGTTTTTTATTTTTTTAAAAATTGCTGAGGTTTTTATGTTTAATTTGCTTTTATTTTCATGCTTCTTTTTAGGTTGTATCCTTTCAGATTTAGGTATTTGTAGTTATATATTAATGCATTTATTTACAATTCCACATGTAGTTTTTTAAGCTTTTGCCCTCACAGAGATAAATAAAGTTGTATTGAATTGATTCATTTTATTTTCTCATGTTATTTTAAAACAAAAGAACGATGTTGCAATCTTGCAAATCATAATCACATTCTTTGTGTATTTTGCAGTGAAAGCAGCAGTTGAGACAACTTTCATGCTTAAAGCTTATAATTAGCAACTTTTGAAGTGAAAAAACTGTGAAAAACTCAGTATTAAGCTTTTTTTATTTCAATAAACTGCACAAAAAAGACCTTTTAGTTAAAGTCATTTTTTCCTCCCGAAACTGTGATTTTTCTCCAAAAACATCACAATTGAAAAGTCTCCCTCCAGATATTTTTGCTTGCTATGATAAAAGTGTGATTTTAAAAGGGAACATGAGATGAAATATATGTCATGCCAGAAGTTTTGCTGTTGAAGAATCGTTTCAACCTCCCGTTCGTTTTTAAATTATAAAAAATCTACAATCTAAGGGCTTGTTTCAGTTACATGCAGACACGTTTATGTATCGTGCAGACAATCCGAGGTCTTTATCAACCGATCAGACGTTACCGTGCGTACGGCGCATACAACCATGCGAAAACACACACGCAAACACGGCGCCACATTTTAATGAAAACATCTATATCAAGCAGCTGTTCGCTGTATGTAGAAGGACAATTACTGTATGTGTTTTCTGTTTGATAGCAAAACGGGAGAAACTTAATTAAAATTCACAATGATTAGCATATGCATTGTGTGTGTGTGTGTGTGTGTGTGTGTGTGTGTGTGTGTGTGTGTGTGTGTGTGTGTGTTGGAGAGTCAGACAGAGAGCAGTTCCCCTTCTCTATTTCCTCACTCGGGAGGCTCCCCGGTGTGTTGGGTGTGAAGTGAGTTTAAAGAGGATAAACACCCCCTGTAACTCTCCCCTCATTTCCTCAGCAGCCTCCTTAAGTTAATCCACACACACACATGCCTAGACGCACATGGCTGGCTGGAAGTTGACCCTTGACCCGGACAGATTTCACGGATTATCCCTTTTTTTGTCCGAGCATTGCCTTTCTGATCCACTACTTTGCCTTCATGTTAAAAAAAAAGAGCCCTTCTTCCCCTCCTTCCCCTTTTTTTTGCTTTAGCTGTTAAAGCCTCTCCATGCTTTACCTGATGATTCCCAGGGTTTGTAACCAATACCATTGTTTTTATTAGTCATATAAGTAAAGAGGGGGCTGGAAAAGAAGGGTCGAGGAGGGGGGGGGGGGGGGAGTGGATGAGAAGGTGGAGAGATGCAGAGAGAAAAAGAAAAAAATATTGAGGAAGACAGCAGAAAAAAAACTCCTTAATCATACATTTTGACACATTACTTTCTCTCAATTTGTCTTTTCCTTTAAATGAAAAATCATTCAGATTAGGGATATTTTCATTACACTTGTCAATAATGTTATTTAAAGTGTTTTATTTTAAGTCTTTTATTTCAAAGAATTTCCACACTTTTCTGAAATGGCATAGAAAAACAACTTGTTAAGGGGGAAAACAAATTTCTAACAATAAAAGATATTTTTTTGCAAAGTAAGGAGGACAAAAAGTGGCAAAAAAAAAAGAAACTACAGTATGAGTAAGAAATCTCTTGATGTAATTCAAAAAAGGGATGAGGCCAAAAGAGAAGAGAAAAGAGACAGAAAGAGAAAGAGAGAGAAAAATGAAGACAGGGATTTAGCGAGGAGGGAGGGAGGGGTAAGTTAAACGCTGCATTTTTCTCCCCCCTTAACCTTTGAAGTGAACAGATTGCTTCCAGGGCAGAGGGAAAAGCCATTTACCCACCATATATTCATGTCCCTAGTTAAACAGCAGGCTTAGGCAGAAGAATAGAGATTAGCTGCACTCTCAGCATCTCATTACATCCTAAAGGAACCCATTCAAGTGGGCTTTAACAGCTGTTTTGCACAATTTGCCTTTCGCAGAGTAAAAGAAACAGTCACACAAATCCTTTTTTTTTGTTGTTGTTATTGTTTCTGTCATGAAGCATGAAATAAAAAACATTTGATGCTAAGTGATATTTCCGGCAGCGACGACATGGAAACAGACAAACAACAAAACAACCTGAGAGCAACAAACAGCAGCGAGTGTGAGTGACGGAAAAGCTAATAGGAGCTTGTTACCTGTCCGTCAATGAAAAAAAAATGACATTGTGTCCCTCTTTGACCCTCCCCTCACACTGTGAGTGACACTTTGATTGGACAAGGCACTTTGGAAATAACATCTAATGGGGCCTTGTAGCCTGTCAGTCACATGAACAGAGCCTGTCTTCTCGGCTTGCCTCGTCCTCACACACACTGTCACACAGCACAGTGATTCAGTGAGCGTCTGTACGCTGTAAAATATAATACACGAGCTTTAATTAACATTTTTAATCAAGAGGTGAGTCCTGAAATGAATGAAAAACACCTTTGACACACCTAACACAAATATGTGGTGCTAGCAGGACCGCACAGATAATTATGAATACAATAAATAGCATTGTGAAAACTGCAAGACCACAGAAGAAGACATAATATCAACTGACAAGAAAAGAAGTAAATGTACGGTAGCTAGGGGGTGCCAAGCAAAAAAAAAAAAAATTCTAGGGTGTCGATGTTGGAAAAAAAGGTGTTTGTCTGCATGTTTTTGGAATACAAAATTAATTAAATATATGCTTCATTTACACTAAATACTCACCTAAAAAGACACTTTTGCTGTTTTGTTTTATTGATCGATGTGACTTCATATTTCTGTTTGTTTTATTGTTTCTTTCATTTCTACTTAGCTACATATATCAGTCTCCACTGACCAATCAAAAATCTGACTGCAATCGGTTGTAGTTTTCCTGGACTACATGCAAACCAGGGTTGTCCCTCCTCCAGACGGTGGTGGCAATGCACCTGAAGCTGTTTGGTGACTACCAAAAACAACAGAAGAATAACTAAACTAACTGAACTAATAGCTAAACTCGCCTTTTTGTAAGGAGGGTTGGAGGGGTTCTCTACTCGAAATTTGGACTCAGCATTTCTAAAATCTTGGCTTGTTCCTGTAACAAATATTCTTTTTTGTACAAATATATATGAGCACCTTTGTGAAATAAGGCTCAAAATGTGTGGGCTACTTGCTAACCAGTTACTGAAAATATTAACTACCAGTGTTGTCTTGTGCTTATAACCAGTGAGGGGATTTCCAGCAACAGGTGGCACAACTAATTACAACTAATTACCAATTTTGCTTTTGTTTTAACCCTTTATAAGTATCTGAGTCAGGCAGAGCATTGAGAAATTAGCAATATAATATTTTTCTTTAGTTCTAATGCTTTTTTTAAAATTCAATGTAATAAGAGGATAGTTCAATTATTCTGCTCAATAAAACAATCTTTAATTTAGTGAATCCTACATATGTAATATTTGCCTCTAGTACACAAAAACAAGATATCAAAGGTTCTTCAAGAGCTCTATGAGAGACAAAAAAATACATTTTCGAGTTTTATTTTTATGGAATTATAATCTGCCGATAGAGACAAAGAGAATTAATTTAGCCAGTAAAGGAAATGTCCGTAAAACATGCCAACCTCTAAGTGCACACGTTTCTGATTTAAGTCAAACACAAAAGTAATGTAATCAAGCAGTACAGATGTTGCACTGTGCATGTATGTGTGTGTGTGCGTGTGTGTGTGTGTGTGTGTGCGTGTGCACTACATAGGAAACAGCACAATAAAGTAAAACACAAAACAGACCGGAACACATCAAACTAGTGGCCGGCCCTAAAAAGATGAATGTGTTCTTTGTTGCTTAATCTAAAGTGAACTCTAGTCAGGAGAGCGTGTGTGTGTGTGTGTGTGTGTGTGTGTGTGTGTGTGTGTGCGTGTGTGCATGTGTGTGTGCGATCCTGCACTATTGTGAAGTTCCCCCGTGCTTTGACAAGAGGTTAGCAGTGCTAAAAGAAACCTCAAGTGAACCGTTTGTCTGATTTTCCCATCAAAATAATGAAACGTGATCAGGTTTCGCAGCGCTGTGCCAGGGAGCGTCCAGGGTCCACAACTGTCAAGGCGGACTTCAAAGACTTGTGGCCCTTCTGCACTTCGCCTGCCCTGGCCTCGCTGACTGGCTGGCTGGATGACATTCCTGGGTTGTTTCTGCTTTTTTTTTTTTTTTTTCCTTTTGTGCCCTGACATCCAGCCTGTAGCTCTGAGAGCAAAATTATAGCAGATATTTAAGAGGGGAAAAAACACAAAGGAAGTCAGAAGCATGAAAGCAAGACAGAGTTCATGAAGTGATTCAGAACGTCTGCAGGATGACAACGCAGAGATCAGTGACACGCCACGCCAAAAGACTCAAACACCTCGCACCAGAACATCCAGAACGGGAAAAAAAGTGCAGTTCTTTCAGCGAGAATGGAGCTAAAGATGTCAAGAGTGAAATGGCCAGTGGAAATGAATTACTTCCAACATGGTTGTCCTCTTCAATAAAGCTAGACAGAAAACAAACACGTGTAGCAACAACAGGGAGCAAGAACAATTAGTAACATCCTCTCTGCAACAGGAGAATAAGGGGGATTATGTGAAATGTGGTCTTAATTTTAGGAAACACTACCACTAACAGCAGCACTTGTATGAAATAAAAGCTACCAGTTGTCACAACCGTGGACCCATTTGTTTACAGTAATTATACCGAGCAGTGCTGCCAACTGGTAAAGTGGGAGAATTGCTATGGCTACTAAAAATACTGCAAAAATTCACTAAGTGATATTAGCTGCACATGTAGTGACTAAATTCTACATACTTTGAGTGTTTACTAAACTCTACAAATACATACAAATCAATGTAGAATGTCTTCTACCAGAGGAAAAAAAAATTACTGTTTCCAAGACTGTCCAACTTAATTTCCCTCCACTTATTGACATTGAACAAGTGCACAGACATTGCACAGCAAATACTTAAGGGGTGAACATGAACTTTTTCCTAAAGGTCTAACCGGTCATTAAATCTACCAGAAACGGTTGAGAGTTGGTTAGGGTTAGGGTGGTGTCAAGCTACAGTGATACTTAAGTGTTTTGGGGTTTTTTGGGACATTTGAGGGCAGGCAAATAAACTGTGAAGTTAGCATGGACGGATTATCCCCTTATAAAGTTGATATGGCTAATGTGTTAGCAAACAGTGGCTTTCTTACACATCCAGCAGATAGCACTCATTAGCAGTCTTCTTTCTGAACACCTGGGCGTTTAGCTCTCTTTTGGGCTCCACCAACTCCAACCAAGGGATGAGGGATTGATTCAATTGTTGCTCAGTGATGTAGCATTACCCCTCCCCCCCAACACTATATAAGAAGCGCCTTAGCATCAGCTGGGTATGTAGTCTGTTGGTTGCTAATGGCAGCATGCAGTTCTTTCATTGCAAGCTTAGCATTAGCATCCTGATGTTTGCTGCAGTCACAACAGTACATGTAAACTCTCTGGACAGATAGAAAGGTCTACAGTTAACTATGAGATATTCTTGGTTAGCAGAGCAGTGCCTCTCAATAATGACACTGTCCGTGCACCAAGCTTTTTAATGTAAATTACACTCTCTCCTGGCCAGTGGAGGTGGGTTTATTCATAGTATTAACTGTTACATGTGAATGGGGCCATTTTTGGTCAACAGTAGCGCTCAAGGGGTTATTTCAAACCCAGCTGAAGCGTCCGTTGATGTGGAGTAAATGTTAAAGCTCCAGTCCTCCCAGAGGATATATCCATGTCCCACTGCTGGTGCAGCGCTGCTGCGGGAGCTGTGCCTGTGTGGCTGCCTGCACTCCGTCCAGTCTCACCCTCGCTGCCTCAGCTGTGTTGCTACTCCGCTGCCTTCGCCATCACTACAGACGTACTGCGCTGGCAGCTACATCCAGCCCCTCGCTGGCACTTTTCAGCAAAGTAAGTAACATTGACAATGAACTTAATTGAAAAAAATGACAATTTAACATAACAATGACTGTGATGGATCACTTGTTAACTAGTCATTTAAGTTATGTTTTTACTGAAATAAATCCACATTTACCAAAAAAATATGTGCTGAATTAAACAGTGGCTCCTAACGTTACTTTATTTTTTATATATCATCCATGTTGCTTGTCTTACACCCACAAACAAGGCCTATTATAAATTGTATGTTTTTTTAAGGGAGCTCAGTATGAGTGTTGTTGAGTTCAGAGGGTCAGAGGGTCAGTTGGTGAGGGGTTTCAGCGCCTTCAGCGGATACGCCCCCAACGTTCCAGAGCAGAGAATACTGCTCATTTTTCCACAATTTTGAAACCTCATTTTATATGCTTGGTGATTTTTTTTTAAATCAGAACACATATTCATTATTGCTTTACACAGACTTTAATATCATTGTCTGCAACTGACAAATCATGCCACACTATTTAACCTGCTCTAACATGATTAACCAACGTATTTGGTGCCTCAAGCATTTTCAAACAAGAATTATTGACGCACGCTACACAACAAATCACTAAAAAAATGTAGTGCGATGCATACACGCTCTACACACATGAAAACACACACAAACACACACACACAAGTAGCCTGTTGAGACAGACAGATGAAGTGTGATGCACTGCAGAGTATTCATTTGCAGCACTGGGTGGCCTGCGGCCTGTGGCATCACTACTGTCCCTCTCATTTGGAAGCGTCTGGAATGGTGTGGGTGGGTGAGTGAACGTCTCCGTATCTTTGTGTGCATTTGTGTGTGGCGTGTATCAGTCCATGTGTGTCTCTGTGTGCGTGTGTGTGTGGTGGATTGGACGGAAGGCCAAATGAAAGGAAATCACAGTAATCAGAGTTGACGCAGCAAGATGCACGCACAGAGACTTTTGTGAGAAGATAAAGGACAAAGATACAGGCCTGGACCTGATTGTCAGCTTCTTGTAATCACTCTCATACTTTGGAAAGAGACACAGAGACAGAGAGACCAACCAACTGAGTGACTGACATGCATACAAATAGCAAAAGACAAGACGCAAGTTGAACGCAAGTGTGCGCTTTAAATCTCCTCTTAAATCTGGTTGTGATATGGAGATATGTATCGCTTTACATTCTTTGGGTCATCAAATGCAGCAGCCTGGAATCACTGGCACGGGTTACTGGCAGACGATCCGAAGTACTGGAGAGAAAGATGGCAGGATGTCCCTGTGGTTAAAGAAACTGTCATTCAACCAGAGAATCCGGGTTCAAGACTCATTCATTGTCTGCGAGCATACACCCTGCTGAGGTGTCCTTGAGCAAGACATCGAAAACCAACCATAACACCAGACAGAAGGTTGTTACTGGAGATTCCTCAAAAGCCCAGATTACATTCACTGACAATGTTTTTGAATGTTCATCACCAACATTTTTTTTTATTATCTGTCTCTACAATACAATCACAACTACAGTACAGTAAAGATCAGGTTGCTTTTTGGGATTATCTGTCATGTATATTCTGTTATAATGTCAGATGTTAAACATGGTCAGAGTTCCAAAACTTGTATGTAAAAAATGCTCCCTGCATTTTGAATCTACTATGGTATCATTATCGGTTCATATTCTGTCTCATGGGGAGCACCCTGGTAGCTGAATGGTTACTGTGCGTACCACATAACCACAACGTCTCTGGTTTGATTCCAGTCAGGAGCCTTTGTTGAACATCATACCCATTCCTCTCTTTCTTCATTTCCTGTCTGACTCTTCACTGCCCACTATCTAATAAAGGCAAAAAAATGAAATAATATATACGTATTTTGTCTGATGACTCTTTTTTTCTGATACAGCAGGAGGTTCAAACCTCACCACTGCTCTTGAAAGTATCTGCCAAGTTATTGTTTAGTCAGGAGAAACATTATTGTAATTCTGTTTTGGCAACATTGATACAACTTTTCCATTTCTTCCCCTTAAAAGGGGATGTATGGAACAAAAAAAAAAAGAGCCATTTGTGTTTTTTTTTCTAAATAAAAATCCATGGCCATCATAGTGAAAACACTGTTTTGAACTTCAGGTCATAATTTCCCCTAAATTGGACGTAAAGTATTGCGTGTCAGCACAGAAAACATCATAAATAGTCCGGCCATGATCCTGTTTCACAGCTCATGGGAACCAGACAGTAGCTGTAAGAGGACAGCAGTCCCCCATGGAGAGGAACAGGAATCTGAAATGTGCATTTCAGGAAATTCGAGAGCAGACAATGAACTTTTGAGCCATACTGATGTCAGCCTTTATGGCCTTTAGAGATCATAAAATGTATACTGTATACAGGTCGTGCTGCAATGCAGTTTGTAACTGTGGAGGAAGGCAAGAGATCCAAACTCTCACAGATGACAGAAACAAATCAAATGAGACATTTCCTATGAAGTTATGAAAATGGATCCACTTGATGTCTTCCATAGAGAAACATAATACTGATGCACGAACATACTCTCTAGCTGGTTGTCATCCAAGTATTTATACGCACAACAGGAGACGAGCACAGAGAAATGCAAAGCAGACATCAAAAATGACCAGAAAAATCTTTCCACAAAGAAATAAATGACAATAGTTTGGCATAAGTGGTGTACTAGTGAATGGTTCAGTCGCATTACGTGTGTAGGCTGGTTTTTGTACATAACGTACAAAATTTGTCTGTAAAATATATAATCCTATGTTTTCATTCAGGGACTTGCCCCTAAATTAGACTTAATTCATCAGTTCTTGAGAGATATTACTCTATGTTTTCCAGTAATTCTGGGGGGAGTTAAAACTGTCCAATAAAAAACTTATTTTATAGGCTAATTCCAGTATGTTTAGACTTGACCCTAACCCTAACCATAACCCTAACCATAACCCTAACCATAACCCTAACCATAACCCTACTTTTGCACCAACAAAAGGGTTGCATATCAATATCTGTGCCTATACTCTACAATAACTTACTTTAGGGAATACAGTAAAACTGCTCTATGCATCGGTGTTAAATAAAAAACTTTGTCAAAATAATATTGAATACAAAGTTAGAAAAGTTGCCAGACTTAAATAATGAAATACCTGATCAAAGAATGAGCAAACAAGGATATAATCTGACCAAACATTTGATACCAACTGTCAGTATTTGGTGCAATGTTCTCTGAATGTATTGAACATACCGAGCCCTGTGAAGGACAAAATTAGGTTTCTGGGAGTGTAGTGTGAGTTTTTTTTACAGAAAATATAATTCATCAGATAACTGAATAAATAAAATATGAAAAATACAAAAAAAAATACAAAAAAATACAATAAAAAATACAAAAAATAGAGATGTGATGGGTTGCACTGGAGGGACATGGACTCATAATTTCAGTATTTCTAAAATCCAAATTCAGCAGCTATGAAGTTACAGTATGAATCTCAAGAACTTGCTGTTCAATAAAGATGTCAGCAAAGGTTAGCACTCGGATCATAATCCTCTCTCCTTAAGAAAGATATTTGAGACATTCTTGTGTCTCTTTGCCTTTTTCTCGTCACACACTAACACACTCTGTCTAGGACGGAGCATCCTTTCAACCGCAGGATCGTCGGGATAAATAAAGCAATCTAAAGCTGGTCTCTGGGCTCAGCGCAGAGAGTTATAGTGAACGTGAAAGAATGCAGATGTCAACATCTCAAACTGGCCGCAAATTGGCAGTTGTGACACTACTGAGGTTTCAACTGCCACCAAGCCCCTCTTCCTCCTCCGCCTCCTCACACCCTCCCGTTCCTCTTCTCCCCCCTCGGACCCCTCCCGCACTCTGTTCATGGTGAGAAATTACAAATGAAAAGACAATTGCTGTGTTGTCTGTGTCATGAAATATCGCTGGTGTGAAATAAAAACTGTTCTGTATGCAGATAGAGCATTTTGTCATTGGTTTGGCTGCAGAATGTGCATTCATTGTAAAAAAAAAAAAGATCATAATCACTATCACTAAAACCAAAGAGATAAAATCAGTCAAAGGGCTTCTCAGGATTTGGTTTTTGGGTGAATTTGGCTAAAATTACTGCGCATTTAGCATAAATCTGTCATGTTTAAGATCATCAGTTAGCAGTTCATATTTCTATATTGTTTTGATATGTGACCTCAAACGGACCACCACATTTCATTTGGGCAAATAAGCTGAATCACCTAGCCAAACTATGTAATTTATATGGTGGCCTGAAACTGACAATATGTAGTGAAAAGGTTTTCAGACAAGTCAGAAATACAGCTGGATAATACAATTATTAAATAATTAAAATTAAGTGTATGTTAAGCTGTATACTTTTCCCTTAACCTCTAATCAGTTGGTAAGAAAAAGAAAAAAGACTTTTTTTCCCTCTTTTCTTTACTGCCGTTCAGTTGATCGAAATCAATTGAAACATTTTTATTTTACTCTTTTATTCATCTTTCACTAGCTCATTGGATTTTAAAAGTCTTGGCTGTCATTTCATCCTTTTTCCATTTCCCCATTCAACATGGCCTTATGCCCACATGATATTTTTTTAGAACTATTTTTTCTTGGTGTCTTTCTATTACTATTGTTTTACACTCAAATATTTATGTAATTTTTTTCTTAAATGCCTTTAAAATGGATCACATGAAACTGTGTAATGGCAAATTGTTTGTATATTAATGAAGGAGGGGGGAGGGGAACATGATAAAGAGACAAGTTCGACCATACACTTACAGAGCAGTGATCGGTCGAGGGTTTGTACGTGTGTAGCTAGCTAGCTTAACTGAAAACACTGGTAGCTAAACACACTGAGCTAACTATTCTCATAAAACTACACCAGCCAGTTCACATAATGTTAACCATTCATATCCCGTACTGCTTACTGCTGAAGCATCACTGTAAAAACTCTTCAGAAGTTAAGCATTTTAGCCAGCAAGCTAACGCTAACTAGCTAACACTATATGGATGTTCACAGCCACCACGCTTCTGTCTTCACAATATTATATTAATCTTCGAGTGCGTCTCTTATCTTCATTAAGGACCAAAATTGGAAATAAGTGTTGGACTTTTTTGTGTCATCCTTGACACTTTGTAGATGAGTCTCCCTTCTCATGCTGTCAAAAGAACTTAACTAAAAGCTTCTAAGAATGGCGCTTAAAGTAAAAGCTTGATTTATTTTTACAATCCATTTTAATTATTTATCTAACAATATAATTTATTGATGTATCCAGATATATTTTTTGACTCCTCACTTTGTCAGTTTCAGGCCTCCATAATTTATGTTAATAAGATGGGTTAATGTTGTCTGGTGTAACTTCAAGTTGGAAAACAACTGTGGATCTCAAAACACAGATGACTACGAGGTTCAAATGAGGATACGACCAGGAAGCCTGTCAAGGGAGATGAGCCACCCATCTCACAGGGGCTGTTTGCATCTGTCATTCGTAACATGTCGTGGACATTCGTGGAGGAATTTGGCACAGAGGAATTACACAGAAAAGATGCTGCGGAAGATGAAAAAGAGAAAGAAAAAATGTCACAGCCTGAAATAAGACAGTGTGGCCTGTTTTGACACATTATGTCAAACACGCCAAAGATCAGTGTGGCGTGCTGAGGGCTTTGACGATGCTGTGGCTTTGAGAGGCAGCTAGAATAAGACGTGATGAAAAGATGAAGAGAGGGACAGCGAAGGAGAGGCAAGAGAGAGAGAAACCATGACAAAATTGCCCACGTCTTGAAATTTCCCTACTTATGTGGGAACTTATCTGACTATTACAGATTAAAAAAGAATGACCAAGATTGCTAAATGAATACTAATCACTTGGATCAACTATTCTTATGGTGAACATAATTCATTTTGTCACCTTCTGCGCTGGCAATATGTGGAATTCCCCTGTCAAGCCAAAAGAGCAAACACTCAATTGAAACCAGGAGGAAGAGAGACACAACAAGGAATAGAGAGAGAAATGTCTATCAACAGAGGATCAGCCTGGAAAAAGGCAAGGCTCTGAGATTTATTTGGCAGGATTTGTCATTTGGAGTGTATCAACAAACGGCTTCTTTGCAGCACTTTTTTTTTACTCTCTACAATGACTTATTTTAAGAGAATGGGGAGCCGGGTACTCAAGTACTTTATGAGGTGTGATGACACAGAGTACAGAGACATGAATGCAGTCGAAATGTGACTCAGCGTTCAGCAGAAAAACTGACTGACTTCATCCAAACCACAGATAAGCTATTTGGTGTTATTGTGTAGCCCCTCCTCGTACAGTATTAGTTGTGTAGACTTTTACATTGTCAATATGCCATCAGGCTGTAAAATATTAAAAGTGTTAACTCTTGATTATAAGCTGGAAGGCTCTAAACATGCTATTTCTGTCTTTGTTTAAAAACATCCAGGGTCCCTGGCAAAAGCATTAAAGTTAATCATAAATGCACTCAGCATGTATAGAAGACATTCAAACCACTTTGGATGTCAGTGTTTGCCCTATATATAATAGTACAGGCCTGGCGGGCCGCCAACGAGAACCCCCCAGGCCAAAAAAATTTTTTTTTAAATGCCAAAAATAACACCAAATATCCATTCATTGGGAAATCAATAGCGTTTGGGAGCCTCTGAGAAGCGCTGTTTTGAAATGTGAGTCGACGTCTGTGTCGTCGCCTGGGAAACTGCAGGTAGCCTTTTACGGAAAGTCATGTCCACAACGTTACAAAGATAGCTTTTTATCATTTAAGAAACATCGCAAGACTCAGACCCTAAATTACTGTGGAAGATGCCAAGAAACTCACTCATACCTTTGTTTTTTCACGCTTCGATTATTGTAATGCATTTTTTACTGGTTTACCAAATAAAACCATTGATCGCATGCAACTCATTCAAAACTCAGCAGCAAGAATTTTCACCAAAACTAGCCTCTGCCGCTCCAACGCAGTCAACCTAAGGGAAACACTGCTGTGTATGAGTTTTTTACTGTTTATTGATGTTTTATTGGTTTCGATTAATGCTGGACGTAAATCATGAAGCTTGAAGACGACCTTTTAATATTCTGATGCAACAAGTATTTTCCATACAACCATGAGGGTAATGTGCATGATACACATTATTCTTTAGACATTTAAACATGTCAGTCTTAACAAGTTACATCTCATATTGAGTCTGGAAATCTTATCAGTGCTTCAGTGCGTTCCAAGATTTACAAAATGTATTCAGAACATTCAGAAAAGAAAGAAATCAACTCCTTCCACTGGTTGATTTCTTTAAAAATGTGATTGTCAGACTTTATATAAATATATAGGTGTAAATTACTTAACCTCATCATTCTCAAATTAATATGAAGGGCTTAGCTGTAGGAAAGCTTTGAGACAGCTTGTGCAAAATATTACCACGGAGGGACTGGAGGGGTCGCAGAACTCATCAAGTTTCAGATTCCTCTGGTAGCAGCTTAAATTAAATGACTTCAATGTATGAACGTACAGTAGGTGATGTTGACTGATGACATATGCAGGCGCAGAAATCCACACACACACACACAAACGGTGGGAGGGAAGGTACCGTAAAGTGACGAATGTCACCAGCTACTCTACACCGTGACACTCAGACATGTCTGCGTAATAAAATCAAATGAGCCGGTGGTAAACCCCCTCACCGTAAACTTTAAAATAGATGAGCAAGAGCATCCTGTATCACTGCTGATCACATAAGTTTAAATCTTATCTGTGTTCTTGTTGAGCGTGTCCAACACAGTGTAAAAAAAAAAAAAAAAAAAAAAGTTATGAATTATTGGTGCGACTTACATTTAAAGTACGACTATATAACTTTTGCTGAACAGCAGCCATACACGATATCAAACTTTATAGCAAAACATTTTTCATAAATGTCAAGTCAAGTAAACTTTATTTATATAGCGCCAAATCACAACAGAAGTTATCTCAGGGTTCTTTTCACGTAGAGCAGGTTTAGACCATACTTGGCGACAGCAGCAGGGAAAAACTCCCCTTTAACGGGAAGAAACCTCCAGCAGAACCGGGCTCTAGGTGGACGACCGTCCGCCTTGACCGGTTGGATTGAGAAAGAGCGTACGAGTGTAAAACGTACAGAGACGAGAGGAAAAAAAAGAGGAGAGGCTGAGGAGATTCTAGTGAGTTCATTCAGAGGCTAAACTGAACACAAACACACAGACGCGATCTTTAAAACACGGCTGATTCATCTGCAAGAAAAGCCTTGAGTGAGCTGAATTGAACAAGGGTGCATTGTACTGCTAATGAGGACAACTTTTTACCAGTTGGAGGAAAAATTTTATATCCTCTCTTAAAAGTTAAATAGTCTTACTTCAAAATCAAACAGGCTATTGGAAATAGCTATATTCTGGTGGTTACTACAGTATGTCTTGCAAATTATATTTAAAGCCACTCAAATGAAACTCTGTCTTGCCAGAAAATGTAGCAAAGCATCGCTAAAAATAGACGTTTCAAGTCTTAAACCCCTGTAAAAAGAAATCTTACAGTCCTTGTATTCGCGCTGCATTAATTGGTGAGGAAGATAAAGTATGTAAGTGGAGGTCTACTGGGCTTTTACTCCGCCGGTTTTAACTTTATCCACGTGGCTCCTACAGTTAAGGAGTTATTGCGGGTGATAAACAAGACGGAAAGGAGATCCTCTAGTGCCAGACCAAACAAGTCAACCGCATCTCAATGAGGTCAAACATTTCAACCCATGTCAAAAAGATATTTTTACCTGCTTCCTTTGGTGGGTTTTTTTTTTTTTTTTAAGAAAAAAAAAAAATCACTCTTGTAGCAGTTATTTTGATGTAGCGTCGCCTCAGACAGAAGAATAACTTACATGTCTCGAACGCAAACAGCCACATGCCTGCACATGTGTAGTGTAAACTCTATACAGCTGACTGACGACTAAATCAGGTTCAAAAGAGGGAGAGATGTTAAGAGAGAGGACTTCATTCCCATAAAAGAGCAAGGATTAATTTTATCAATATGCTTGGAGGAGCCTGACAGGACGGGCTCTTACAAAAGATGGCTTAACACACACACACACAGACGTAGACACGCACACACACACAACCAGGTTTAACGAGGGAGACATGGGCAGGAGAGTGAGTGAGATGATGGTTGTAATGTCAGAAACAGTCTTTCCCACATGGTTTCCATAAGTGTGTGTATCTTTGTGTCTCTTTGTGCATGTTATCATATATGTGTGTGTGTGTGTGTGTGTGTGTTGCATTAGCGAGATATGACTTTAAATCAGTATCATCTTTCAGAATGGATAAAGTTTTGGGGAGTCGGGAAGCGACAGGGGGTGCCAGTGCAGTAGATATTTAGACGCCAACACACACATCCAAAACAGACACACACACACACACACACACACACATACACACACACACAGCAGTCAAGTACATCTTGATCGCGCTGTCAGCGATCAGCGCCAGCACCCTCATCTCCCCGTCCAAGTCCATATTTCACTCTCACCCTGTCCAAGATCATGCACGCACGCACACACACACACACACGCACACACATATATTTATCCACAACAAACATGCACCCACGCACACATTTCTGTGAAACAGCTCTGAAAGGGTCACATGTTCCAGCGATCCGTCCCGCTGATGATCTGTCTGAACACATGGAGGATCACAGCAAACACACACACCTCGTTAATAAGCCGGGATCAAACCAATACTAGCTTCACATGTGCTCATTAATTCAATTTCTTCTATAACGTTGATGCTCCCGGGTTTTGTTTTCGTATGCCAACGTTGTTCTCTATCCTTATAAAAAAGTCACAGTACAAAAGAAAGCTACGGTATCAGTGTTTTTTTTTTCATGTGCGGCTGTGGTTGTAATAGGCAGAAGATGTGGATATTTAGGATGAGTAGTCATGGCTGTCGTGGCTTGAACTGACAAAGAAAGAAAATACCTCCACAGTTAAGAAACTTCATTGACAGGAAACACAAGGGAGTCAAAGATGAATCACTCACGTCAAGGTAACCAAAACCAGAGTGAATGGACTGTAGCAAGATGCTGATGCAGCTTTGTTTTGCTGTCATTTATTAGCTGCAGGCCTTATTCTTAACATCTTTATAGCTGTAATCTGTTGGCCCAAAGCTTTCAGTAAGCAGTGAACACATTTAAAAGTGGCCACCAAAGCAAAGGCAACTTCTAAATGCTGATTTTTTTTTTTTTTTTAAGCCACGCTAGAGATGTTGCTCTATAGATTTTTCGGACTGAAATATCTCAATTGCATTGCCATGAGAATTGGTGCAGACATTCAAGATCTTTTAGCACCATGAAGAGGTTGAAATCCCAACAACTTTTAATGCATTGCCATGAAATTTAGCACAGACATTTGTGGTGCCCAGAGGATGAGTCCTAATGATTTCTGACTTTTCCTCTAGCGCCACCAGCAGGTCGACAATTTTTACTAATGTAGTCAAATATCTCGACATCTGCCGGATGAATTAGCACAAAATGTTGTACAGACGTTTTTCGTCCCCCGAGGATCTTTGGTGATCCAATGACTTCTCCTCTAGTTGACATTTGTGGTTTGGACTAAAATGTCTCGAAAACTATTGGACAGACTGCCATTAAATTTGGTTCAGACAGTCATTTCCCTCTCAGGCTGAATTATAATCACTTTGGTGATCCACTGACTTTTCATCAACCCTTCTATTTATCTTTTATATCAGGTTCAAATTTTCATTTGTCCAATTCTTTGGTTTATGACTAAATACCTGCAAAGCTAATGACATTCCCATCAGCCTCGGCTGTACTTTGTTTTTAGTGGTAAGTAGCAGATATTAGCATGCTAACACAACACACATAGCTTGTGAACATACTGAACATCGTACCTGCAAAACATCTGCATGTTAACAATGTGAGCATGTTAGCATGCTAACGTTAGCATTTAGCTCAAAGCTCTGCTGTGTCTAAATACAGCCTCACAGAGCTGCTAGCATGGCTGGGGACTCTTACTCTCGGTATATTATCTACTAAAATTGTTGTTTTTGTGATGTTATGTTCATTGTGTGAGCAACCCATCGAATAGATCTCTTTGTAGTTGGCTAATAATTTGGATTATTTTTTAATATTTTTGTTTTAAGGGCTACAAAAGCCACAAAAAGTTAAAAGGTTGCCTTTTAGCCGCCCACAGATCTATGTTTAATCATGCATTTAAGTGTGTTAATGTTTTAGCGTGCTTTAACAAGATACTAAACGCCTCCTCTGGGGGCTGCTGCTGTAGCCGACTCTGACCTCTCACCTCGCAGTTCAAGAGGAGCACGAGATAAGAGAGTCAGTTAATTAGTAAGCTAACCTTTCCTCAGATGGGAGAAATCTGTATGCTCTCATCTCAAAGCCAGCGTATAGTTGAAGCTGTATGAGCTATTCACTAAGCTACATGACCTATTCCTGCTTCAGGCCACTTCTACCCCATAATTAAGTGAATTATCTTGCAGAGGACAGTGCCATACATCCCTGCTGGCGGGCAGGAGGCTGCTGGCTGCTGAAGAAGCTTCCCTGACAAAATGGCCTCTCTGTACATAGATAATGAGGCAGGGGCCTGACAGGTGGGCCCTGATTAGGAAGGAAGGTCCTGTGGTGGGCGGGGAGCTTGTAGCACACATACACACACACACACACACACACACAAATAGAGCTCACCCAGTCTGTCCCATTGCGGTAAACACACTCATCAGAGCGGAGGCTGTCCCCGGAGAGGGAGAGCATGTTTGACATCATTAATTGGCTTTTTCAGTGCAAGGAGTCAGGGAGATGAAAAGCTTTATCAAGCTGAAATAATTAATTTTGCCCTCGCCACCTCAAATTCGCTGACACTTCACTTCTCTCAGAAAATGAAGGGGGGGGAAAAAATGACTACTTTTTCCTCTTCTCTCTCCCTCTTTCTCAATTCAATCCCTCAATTGGCTCTTTTCTTTTTTTTTTTTTTTTGGTCAGGCTCGAGGAGACTTATTAACGGAGGTAATGTGCGTTTTGTATTAAAATACAATTAAAAGGAGATTTAATTAACTTGAACCTGTATGAAGGGGGAAAAGGTTAGCTTTATCTCAACCACTTACAAAGGCTATAGATTAGAGGGCCACACTATGTGCCCAGTGCACCGTACATATTATTTCCAATTAATTCTCTATTACAGAGAAAATTATAGGGGTTTGATAATACACCACCAGAAGGCCTTCACACTCAAACTTTAATCACTTTGACTATCTAACACGGCTCGTGGTTGGATAATTAGTTTAATTAAGCTCTTTGAAAGGCACCCACATGCTGAAGTGGTAAAAGTTGAAACTGCACCTGAAGTTTGACAATGTAGCCGAGCTGTGAGAGGAGTTAGAGAGGAAGAGGAGGGTCTAAGCCAGTTAATGGCTGTGAACACAGTGGGCCTCGTGCAAGAACCGCTATCAACAGATGTGGTTTGAAGTGGCATGTACTGGTGATTTAAGAAAATATGCGGCATTCACCAGTTTTTCTTGTGTTTAGTAGGTACAAATTAAATTCACAAGAGTCCAGATGTGTCGTACGAGTCGTGAACAGAAAGTCTTCACAAGGCAAAAAACATGAATTTGACCTGAAATCATCATTTCTTCATCTGGATGAATGTGGAGTTTAAATATGATACAGAAGTCAACTAAAATGAAATAGAGCTGAAACAAACTGAAGGCAAAATTAATATTCTGCTCACCATCGTGCATGGATTGCCAATTTACTGAGGTTTTGTTTTGGGTTTTTTTGTCCGAAGATTTTATTATTTGAATTGGCATAATTCTGCACAGCAACTTCCATACTTCAACAGTTGTTAGGAAACCACTTCTCATATTAGTCATGGATCTCTTTGCTTTAGAAAGATGTTTTTTAGCATCTAACTTCATGTAAACCATCCCCTCTTTATATCTGTCACAGTACAGTGGTTAGTTGTACTATTCATATTTTACATATACTACATTTGTTATGTTTTTATCTGCTGGTTTACAAAAGCAGGACTTGAAACTCTGCAGAGTGAAGTTCTTTTTACTTGTTGAGTACTCTTTACTCTTTACATTTCTGTGAATGAATCTTGCCCACAAACGGAGAGGAGCAGGTCGCCTTATATGGCAATTTTAGGAATGTAGATTATGCTAACAATACGATAATACCTCCTCATGAACAGGTGACATTCATCTGGTTGAAATGAGCGATTTATGACAAGTTTGTGTTGAGATTTAGGATAAGAATGCGCAGATGTTCTCTCTAAAGTAAATTAAATGCGTATGTGAGCCACGTTCTATATCATTTGGACTGTCTAAGTTGCTGTAAATATGCTTTCCCCATCAATGTCATTCTGGCATTGATTTAAGTTAAAGCATCTGACTGCAATTAAATGGTTTAAAGGTATTAATTATTCATATTTTGGCAACAAAAGAGGTTGCCTGACAGTCCCAAATAACTTGCATCAAACATGATAATGATGCACATGAAAATATAGTTATAATGGAGGAAAAATATAGCGGAATGTTGGTGTATTCATTCAAGAAAAGAGTTGAATTACTCACTAATATGCAGTTAGTTTTGAAATTATTTTCCATGTCCCCCCCCCCCCCCCCCCTTCCTCTAATGTTTAATAACAACAATAATAATAATAATCATAACACTGGCTTCAACAGTCCTCCAGGGTCTTCACGTATTTTCCATCCTGGAGCAATATGAAGAATATGAAGAGACTGAATAATAGAGTCAAGTCTGGGCGTACACACACACACACACACACACACACACACACACATATATATACACAAATACTCACGCAGTATTCTCCTAGCCTTCTGGTGGGAGAACAGGGTTCTGCTTCACTTCCCATGTGGAGAAGCTACATATTAAACCAAATTCATGTGTGTGTTTTGTGTGTGTGTGTGTGTGTTTTGTGTGTCTCCTCCTCAGTGCATCTTTAGGCTACTGCTTCGCCTCAGCAGCTCTCAGACTTACACAATATTTACCCTTCTCATTGGTCACAGGCCTGTGCTGTTATTGTGTTTGGTGCTCTGCAGCCTGAGTCTCCCACACTGTAAAAAATAAATCTCTCTCCGCTATTAAAAATAAATTATTGACACTAGCGCTCTCTTTTGCCACGGCTACAAAAAAGTCATACCTTAATTACCACTGATACATAATGTACCTTTACTGTTTTATTCTCAGTATTCTAATATTTTTGGGGGGAAAGCCCTATTTTATTTGATTAAACCTATCAGTTATTCAGGTTTTGATAAGCAATTAGGATAAATATGAAGAGCCTGTATAACATTATCCCCATGGTAAATGTAAAGTAACTCAATGAAATGTCTGGAAATTATTTATTTATGCTCAGTAAGTGCGCACTCTGCGCTGGTGGTTTATTACTTTGAAACCACATAACGGCATGCAGCGATTTTAATTAAGACTAATTGTTTTCTTTATAGATGCGCTAAGGAAAGCTAATTAAATACAATGCCAGCAACATTTCCCGTAAGAGCACAGACACTGGTTTATTCACAGAGGGATGGTATCTCCAGGTTATGCTTCATCATGCATCAAACTTTCATACAACTCAGATTTTCAACACCTCGACTAATGCAACTTGTGTTTGAGACTGAGAAATAATGCGCATTTTGTATATTCTACCTGTGAAATCTAAGTGGAAAATAAATTTAAAATGCATGATTTTTGTGTTTTTTCACTTCAATAATCCAGGGGAATCTGACTCAGCAGCACATGTGCACCTTTTTCCACGACATCCCTCATTACATTCACAGAGATACACACACGTTCCCTCAAGGAAATACAACAGCAGTCTGCTGTTGCAGCTCTAACGGAGCCACTGGGGGTTGAGTGCATCGTTGATACAACCTTGACAGGAATTTTTTTAACAGAGGAAAAAGGAGTTTAACTGTTTCCCAACGAGGGATTCGGTCCAGAAACCGTCCACAGAGCAGCTCTCAAAACTCTGGGCAGCTGCCACCCCATTTGAATTGAAATGGTGTGTAAGTGCCAGTTCCTCTGAAGTACATGAGGCAGCATTGATTCAGTTTTCTGTCTGTCTCTGTAATCTTTTAATGTTGCTTGGAAATTACTTTAATGTGCAAATGTGGAAATTGTTTACGCTGTTCCAAAAGTCTGAGAAGAATGTTTTTTTAATGAGTTTTCAAAAGAAAATTCGGTCACACCCCCGTCCCAAAAAAATCACTCATGTAAAAATTCAAAAAACTTAAGCTCAGATCCGGAGGTGGTGTACGGTGCCATTCCAGCCCACATGCTCCACATTTCCATCACTGTCCATGTAGTGGAGTGTTCAGAGTCTGTATTCAAATGCAGACCATGTGGTGACCACTGCATGGACTGCAGCTGGAGCGTGGACCGTGGGGCATTACCAAAACAGATGCTGTGCACCGAGTGCGGATTGAGCTCTAGCATCTCAACTCCGGGTCATATCTTTCCATTTATCTTTAATAATTAAGAAACAGCACCACAAAAACATAAAATATGTACTTCATAGGACATCCTCTTTGATTTCGCCTAAGTACTTGGGACCATTGTTGAGTTTCTTTGTCATATGAGCCTGATACAAATGTATAATTTAATCTGGAGCCAGACGGCCAGCGTTAGAACAGCAGATGTTGCAAAAAAAAAAAATAGTTTGACATTTTGGGAAATATGCTTATTTGCTTTCTTGCTGAGAGTTAGATGAGAAGATTGATACCACTCTCATATCTCTCCATTCCATATGAAGCTGGAGCCAGCAGCTGGTTAGCTTAGCTTAGCCTAGAGATCTAACCCATACGGAAAGCAAAGTGTAAAAAAACAACAACTCTTGTTTTTACATGTTGTTATGTGCTAGTCTATTTCCTGTCTTGGCGCAATGACTTCCTCGAGTCTTGTCATTGTGAGGTCTCCAAGCACATTCATATTGAACGGAAACGTCTATAGTTACAGTCTTTTCTTCCAACTCAGCAATGTATCCAAAATAATTCCTTAAAGCTTTCACGGATCGCAAACAGGTCCAGCTGTGATTATCATTATCATAAGTTCAATCATCAATAGAGAGGAAGACACACTTGGTTGGGTTTATTACTGTATAACCGGCTTCCAAAGTGAACAATCTGATTATTTAGGGCTGTATAGTTTGCAGGAAAATAGCCACGTCCTCTACGGACTCCTCTGTGTCCGCGCTGGGTGACGACGGCTAATTGAAAACGAAGAAATAATTACTGTCTTAAGAGTGATGGAGGAGACTCTGGGGACTCTGGGAAATATGGGACTCCTCTGGGACGGGGACGTCTCAGCGGGAGTCAATGGGTCCGCTGGGTATTCCTCTATTGTCGTCTTGTCAGCACCCAATGGGATCGAGACACATGCACACACACGTTTATTTATCGCTTCGTGTACATATTTAAGGATATTTTTAGCCGAGCGAAGCAACATCTGCTTATACGCTTACTGCTTACTGGTTATGTATAAATAGTACTTTTCATACTGTACTGTTTGTATGATAAGGAGCGGCGATGGATCTGCGGCTCCCGAGGTGTTGTCTGAGGAGCAGTTGGTGCTCTGACCGTCCTCATCAGCAGATTTCAATTGGTGGTGCGGTCTAGCATGGAGACCCTAATCTCTCTGCAGACTGTTATTTACATTTATTACCCTGCTAGGACATAAAACACACACACAAACCATAAATTACACCGGCCAGATCGGGACCAAATTAAATCTAATATATGCTACTTTGATTCTTTTCTCGTCCTGATTTGAAGTTTGAACGAAAACGGCAGGTTCGTAGTGAACAAAAAAAAAAAAACAGAGATAGATTTTGTGAGAACGGGGTTGATGAAAGCCCTCTCTCCATCCATCTTGTTCGGCAGACACTCGACTCGCCCCCCTTTTTTGCCTTTCAGTTGCGGAGTTTAGCCACACCTCTTATCTCTCCCGTGTCAAACACATCTGTCTGACACCGACAAATGAAATCAATGCACCGGTCCTGCGCTGACGTTTTACATTTATTGTCATCATATTTGAAAACTTGCAATAATTATTTTTAAAAACAGCTGCTGCTGTGGTTTTTTTTTTCATCTTGGAAATAGTCTTTCATGTTTATTTAGAATATCTTTTTTTACATTTTGGCTTTGATTTTGTGTGTTTCCTGGGTTGCAAGCGCTTCAAATGACACTCTTCTCATTGTAGGTGATCCAGTAAGGTTTAAAAGCAGCTGATTTTGGCTTGTAGACTCACAGAGGTGATGTGTTAAACTTATGAATTGAACTCCTTTTACCTTTTTTATTTTTTACAAGTTAGAGAGCTCAGATATAAAGAGTGCTATGCACAGACTGTGTGTGTGAGGCATGGGAATGTGTGTGCGTGTGAACCAGCAGCGGTGACTATGAGCGAGTGAGTAATGTATAATCTGCAGAAGAGCACGTTCTAGTGGTGTGTTCAGAGCACAGCAGTGCAGGCTCAGCGGGAGCAGACTGCCTCTCAGTCTGTTGTCTGTCGCTGCTTCACCCTAGCAGCCGGCTCTTTTCTCACACACTAACACACACACACACACACACACACACACATGAATACGTCTCTGAGAGCAGGCTGTCTTTTCACGGCGACAACAAACACTCTCCTTGCAACATGCCGCTACATGGGAGACGCCACAAATAGCCGCCTGGTTTTGAAGAAAACATGTTTTGTTGTGGAGGAGTTGTCACGGCAGTGGTGTGGATTCTGTGAGGTTCTGTTATAAGAATAACCAAAGCAGACATCGGCTATAAACTACCTTCTACTGTTTTAAATTTTAGTATCATATAAGCTCATTTTCACTGTATGTTTCTATTAGATTCATCCGTAAGAGATGCTCTAAGTTTATTAGATGTTAAAACATTGCAGGATGCTCTCATTTCACCTCTTTAAAGAGTCATTTAGTATCCATTACAACGTCATCAAACCTCATTGACCTCGGGCAGAGAGGCAGGGTTGGTCTTCAATAGCCCTTCTTAACAATGGCTAACAATAGGACCAAATGGCCTTGCTGTTTGCATCCACAACAACAGACCACCAGCATCCACCATCCATCACAGTCAGGGCGCTCCCGGTGTCCCGGATGATTTGGAAGACACGACTCACTATTTTGAGCAGCGCGTTTTGTCGCCGTTTGTAGTCAATCACGGTGGTTGGGCGCTGCTTTGTTTTGCTTCGCTTTGTCTTGTTTGTCTGTTTTGTGACTACTGTTATATGTATTCTATTTTTAAGAAAGCCATCGCCTCTTTCCTTTGGTTGTGTTGGTTGATGTTAAGCACTATGTATGTTGAGATTTCTGCAAACAGATGCGTAAAACCTTTTCAACATTTAGAAACGTCTGTAAAGTGAGTTTCATCCACTATACCTCAGGCAGTAAGAGGTTAAAAGTTATTGTCAACAAACTGCATGATAAAACCACAACCTCCTATTGAACATCTTTAAAAACTGGTCATAAATATATAGTTTCTTTTATTTTTAAAGGCTCAATAAATCCCTAACTCAGCTGGACGCTGTAGTTTTTAGGAAACTTTAGGAAACAAGAGTAAATACTGCATTTGTTGGGGACTATTTGCAGCAGCGGATTAATACACATTTCGTGCTCTAAAACCAGCAGCAGGAGGAGAGTGTTTGTGGGATTGAGTCAAAATAAACTACAGTGTGTGTGTGTTTGTGGTTATGAATGAACATGTCACCCAGTGCAATGATGTGACTCACTGATGTGTTTTTTATAGTTTTTGGACAACAACAGAGCTCCGTGACACAGAGGACTGTCTTGAATGGGATGTGTTGACAACAGGAAAAATATAGAATATAACCAGGCTTGTTTTGAACCACTGTGGCCGTGGTTAAAATATGTACATTCATAGTACTGGGGCTGGTTTGGATCAACGTATTCAATTATACATTATATATTAATATATAGTGTTCTAATACACATTATGATGCATTCAAACAAGATATTTTCATCTCATTTATTTGTGCATATTTGACTGCTGGAGAGTTTTGCAGCCAGGGGACATGCTCCTTTACTGGAACTGCATTTACAACAAGCACTCATAATTAGGTCATAATCAATATTTTCATAATTTACTGGGCACTATTTACTGGGAATTTACTTCCCCTCTGGCTCTCTATTTTTTTCTCTTGTCTCTACATAAAATTTTGCACTGAGTTTGAAGCATTTTCAGCTGTTTGTCTCCGTTTCGCACCATCCAAAGCAAATCTAATGTGTGTTTCCACTGACTTTGTGAGCATTTTACCACATTTTTGTTGCATAGTATCTTTGGAAAGTCACCATTGCAGAACTTGTGAGTCTATTTGTTTCATTTCAAAAATAAGATTTGAAAATAGTGGTGTAGTTGTCAAAATGTTACGTTATTTTTGATTATCTTAATGTTGTTGATAAGGTATGAAAAAATATCTATTCTTCTGAAATTAAAATCTGGTATTTCAGTAGAATAACCATCACATTATTTAAGCGTAGGGTTACAATGGGAGACACAAAGCCTCTTCATTCCTAATTTTCTCCCGGTGCAGCAGCCCAGGCCTCAGCCAGTGTGCAGGACAGCCAGACCCGAGGGACCCACCAGCCACCAGCTGACTGACCAAGCGGCTTGCTCAAAGGCACAATTAGAGGGTCTTTGTTTCACCCGGAGTGGCCCTTTGTGCCGTGATGTCGCCTGGCGCTGGAGGGGAACGTCATCAGTCACTGGCTGAATGGTCCGAGTGAGAGGACGGATCACACACACACACACACACACGCACACACAGGTTGGAGGTTTGTGGTCCTATCATAGCGAGGGATCTGACAGCACCCTGCGGTGCTTCAATAGGCAGCTCTCCCTGCTCCTCTTCAGTGTGAGAGGGTGCTAATGTCATGTGGACGATGGTTCGTCAATATGTTCTTGGCTCGCTGATGTTTTGTAGCCAAGCACAACCAGAATTTGTTATATTTCTACCTGGACTTTAACCCTTAACAGATAATTATGAACCTAACTTAACTTTAATCTTTCTCCTTATCTCACCATCCTGAAAATTGGGAAGGTTTTGGTTTTTTGGGAGTTTTGGGGAAATGTGTCGCAGTCCTGAATGAGGAACAAAGTTCTTTTTTGGAGAACTCAAAGTGACTGTCCTTTGAAAATACAACCACTATCAACATTCCTCTCATCTCCCAAATTCTCAGAGAAAATGAGACCCGAGCCGACATTGTTAACAAGACAGAGCTCCCAATCACCAAGCGATTGATCCAATTTAGTGTCACAGCCCAACACGATGTTGTGGTTACTTCAAAAAAAATACAAGATCGCGGCTTTACAATCCATCAGAGAAAACCTGACGGAGCGACTTGTTAGAGCAAGACATCAGACATGGGTTGCAACGGGGGAAGACGGAGATAACAATATCTTTGTCTTAAAGGCTTGAGGTCCGTAATTGAAGAATGAAAGTCTCTTGTTGAAACACCGTCACCCGCTGCTGGTTTTGTTTACACAGTGTTTCATTTGATTGAAGATCTCTTTTCGGTGTGAAATTTATTTCCTTGCTGTTGGGAATGAGGATTGACAGTATGTTAAAGCTGAATATAAACATAATTTGAGACTGAAAAATTAGTTTTTATTCATAATGTGTGTGACAGCCTAATGCCCCAGACCCCCGACCAGTCCCACCCAGTCTCTTTCTTAAAATTGTGGTTTCTTACATGGAGCCAGGCCTGGATTATGACATGGTTGACATCATTTGATTCCCCTCCCAGGAGCCCTGAAAGTGCTCCATTAGAGTTATTGCTGGTGGGGCGGCGTGCCAACGCTAGCAGCCTGTCCCTGTTACCCACAGACTCACCTGCTGAGTGTAATCTGTCCTGTTAAGATTAAGCCAAGTTTAAATTTACACATACTTTGAGGTCTTTGCACCTCCTGAAAGTTGTTCGGAAACTCTCACTAAGCAGTGTGGATTTTACAGTACAAATGAGTCATTACTGACTCCTCATATTCCTCCACTTGCGATTGTTTTCTTGTAAGAGCCAGTCAGTGTTGGTATTCAGAATCAGTTCAGAGATAGGAAAGACACCACAGGCCCTTAAATATAGGTCTGTAATCTTATAATTCGCTGGTGTCTGTATTATGGCTACACACAAGACAGACCATTCTCGATGAAGACACGCGAAACTGACAACATGCCATAAACCAAAAGACAAGGATTACAGTCTCCAGAAAGGGTCATCAAAGCGAATCGAGCCCTTTGCTGAGGCGTGGATTCAAAACCATGCCGAGAATAGCACGGCGCAGTAAATCAACGGGGAATCCTTTTATTTTCATCCTGGTTCTGGTCTTCATATCTTACTGGGGCACGTTGTGGTTCTCAAGATGGAGGCGCAGACTTGCAAGGAAGAAAAGAGGGAGGAGTGTGTGTGGAGGGTTTGGAAAGGAGAGGGGAGGGGAGGGTGATTGGGGGGGAGAAAAAAAAGAGAGAGGTGGAGGGCAGGCGGGCGAGCAGGACAGTGACATTCACGCGTTACGACGTGGCGACACTGACAAGGTGTCCTCCCCGTCGCTCGTCCAAGCTGTTATCACAGTCGGCCGCCGTTTCCAGGTCGCAACCCTCAGCGGCACCGGCATTATTGGGTCGCGGCTTGGTGCCACAACCCAACCCCGGTGTGGGCCGGCAATGCCATTGTCCGACGGTGAAGCGTGGCTTTGATGCTGAACACACACACAGACGCACATACAGGCCCACTGATCCACCCTGGCAACCTCCCTAGCAACCATCTGTCCTGCTTTGCCATGCTCCGGCGTGGGCACAGCTAGCAATGGGCATGCCTTGACACGTCTGAGTTAATGGGACAAAACGGAGGCGCACAAGAGGACAAAGGACTCACAAATGAAAGAGTGTAGCCAACAGAGAGATGCAGCAAAGAGAAAGAAAGAGGGAGGAAAGAGTGGGAGGAAAGAAAAAAACATTTTTGATTGTACTTTCAATCCAACTGACAAAAACTTTAATAGAAGATGAGTTCCAAGAGATCTTGGCTCAATAGTCCAACATAAGAGCAATGTCATTTTGGCTTTGTGTTTTTTTTAACATAAAGTCCTGGTATGTAATACTGGATATTAGTTTGTGCAGAATATTTTGCATATTTTATATCTATTAAGTCTTAAGACACATTTGCTGGAAGGGATGATTTTGCACTTATACTTAATACAACAACATACAATGACATGGTCAATACAGTATAATCCAAGGATTATGTTGTACATTAATCATATACTGTAGATACATGACACGGTACGTATTTTGACCTTTATCATTATCAAACCAGAATAACTGCTCGCCACTGTCAGACACATTCCTGATGGGTAACTTATAGGGTTGTCCCTATATCAGAATATTACAAGTTGGCTCTGAGTTGCCAGTTTTGGCGAAATATTCAACTTTTCGGTTGTGCTATCAATCCCTCAGGAAACCGCAATTTTGGGATTGCGATACACAAATTCAAGAAATGTCTGCAATATTTGTAAGAGCTTGCAATTTTGTTAAATTACTGCAACTTTTCCGCATGAAATGGCCAAATCAGCAGACTGCTTGTGCTTTGGACCAATTGTCACATTTTTTGCCGTGGTAACTTTCGTCATCGGAGCGTGCATTCAACAAGGATATAAATGGAACTCAAGTACAGTATTTTCTTTTTTTATATAACTTTGAGCCCATGGCTCTCATGTTCAGAAAATAAATGAAAAAATTAGCACTTAAATATAGTTGTTTCTATTCTTCATTGGTAGTATTTTTTTGAAAAATTACATTATTTTCCTTTGCTTGCAATTTTTCCCAATTCTCCCAATTTTACTGCAAAAAGAGCACATAAAACATTGCAAACTGTATTGAGAAAAGCCGGTGCAAAATCAAGCATTTTTGACCACAATAATCACAAAAAAACTTCATCCAGGTCATAGTTCAGATATACTAACCTAATACATGACAGAGCGTCTGTCCTGTGTGGCTGCTGACAGCGCTGTCTGCCGAAGTGTTGATTATTAAGTGTTGGGTGATTCTGAGATGATACTCAGTTTGTAAGTTTACAGCCACTGTGTACAAGGACGCAGCTACAGATATTATTCTACTGACATTCACTAAATGAGATTCGACTCAGGTGCTTCTCGACTAATTATTCAAATCATCAACGTTTAGGGGGCAGCCCTTGTGATTTACCATCAAACACTATAGCTCCGAATAAGAAAATAAAATGGATCAGACCTTAACAGAAATGGTCTGACGTGCATAACAGTTAGTTACTTGAGGTCAATTATGGCAAGATTTGATTTAATTGCTCATATTACCCATTAAGTTGTCTTGTCAGTGTATTACCAACTATGACCATTACATCCAACAACAAACTGCATAACATGAGAATATAACAAGTGTTGACAAAGACCTCACGTTCAAATGAGGATTATTTGTTTGAATGTGCTTCGTGTTCGTAGAACATCGAAGAGTGTTGGCTGCACCCTTTCAGTTTTGAAAGGAAATTAATAATTCAGGATATAAAAACTCTGACAGACCTGATTTTGTTATTGAACTTACTTTTGTGGATTTTGATGATGTCAGGCTTGTGTTGTTGAACACGTCACTTGCATTGTCATAGTGGTTCAGAACGTTGACGCCCCTGAGGTCAACATGTGACTGGTAAGGAGTTGGAAGAGTGACGGTTTGCTTCCTGACGCTATAGATTTGAGGTTGGTGGGGGGCGGGTAAGAGTACGTTAGGGCGGGGCCGGGCGGGGCAGGGCCGGGTGTGACGCGATATCACAAGCAGATACATCTTCCCCTGTCGAACGCACTGGCTTGTGTTGCCTTATCAGCTCTGCGCCATAGGCCTCTGAAAACAGTGAAACAGTGACCTCACGTCTTTTCTCTTTCCCTAAAAAGTCTTCTTTAACATGCAAACACACTCTCTTTGTCACACCGTACTCACAAATCAATTCCCCCGCCCCCTCTAGCGCCAAAAACCCCTGGCGTATCCAAGAAGCGGAGGGGAGGCTCAGACAACTCATGATGGAGCCTCTTTTGATTGCAACTGCGTTCGTCCTTAAGCTTCTGTTTATCTCTCTTGACCAGGTCTGACTCATGCAAGCAACATCTGAACATCTTTAAATGGAAAAGTTCTAAAAGAAGCAGTTTAGATTGATTTAAGGAATATGTGCACTTGTGAACATGCACATTTTCTTCTGTCTAGACCAAAAAACATCCAACTTTACCCTGAGAACCGCTCCGACTATTCCCTACCCTCCCCTTTTACACCGTATAAACTCTAGGGAAGCAAGCAATGTCAAGGAGAGCAAAGTGAGCGCCACTCCCCTGGGTTACACAGGCTGTGAGATCAAGCGCTCATCATTCCTATGTTTGGTATAGCTCCCTTCTTTTTATTTACTTCCTTAAGCGGAGATCCTCTGAGACGCAGGTTTCTGGCAATGAGCGCGGTTAAAAATGTAAAGGAGCTATCGACTCACGGATATGATGAATGTACCAGACGAAAATGGAGGGAAATTTTGTGCCATGCCAACTCTCTACACCCCCCCCCCCCACCCCCCCGCCGCCTTCTCCTTCTCTCTTTCTTTCACCATCTTGCATTTTCAGAGAGCTGAGAGGCCATTGCGAAAGTGAATGAACCATGACCACAGGCAGATGCTCCCCACATCTCTCTCTCTCATCATGCCCTTCCCACTTTACACCCTCCATTTCCCACAACTAACTTAACACTGCTGCTCCAGCGAGGCACAACGTACATCTACACAGTTTTGAAAACACTTTGTAGAAGTTATTGTAGCTGATTATAATTTGAAGGGGATTTGATTCAAGACTCGAGAGGTAAAAAGTTCTGCTCCTACGTTTTCAGTAGTAGTTTTATACACTGCTGAAACACTTTATACCCTTAACACACTTTTAAATTTTCATTGTATTGCATGTGGTTTGTGGTGAAGAGTTTTTGTTACAGTGCCATTTTGAGTATATGCCATTTGTTAATTTCTCCTAATTCCCTCTGGGCGTTTAAAGGCCAAATGAGCACAGATGGGACATTTTTAGTCCTTTGGAACTGTTCGTTTGACTGATTTGGATTCAAAATTATTATTTCACACTCTACATACCACACTTTGTCTCCTCTCAGAATACTGTGTGCTGAAAGTCAATGAAAACATATTGACTCGAAGAACAGAAGCAACTTTTTAACATATCAGTATCTGACAATTTTGTGAATGCCAAAATAACAAAAATAAAATGTTACAAAAACAGGAGATTATCGTAAATCACTGTAAGAAACCAATGACTCCCAAAGCAATAATAGTTAGAAACACATTTACTGGGCCTGTACTGCCAATTGCAGCTAGTGCAGAGTGCAAGAAATATTTGAGCTTTAAAATCAATAATTTATTCTCTGGGAAAAGATTTTATACTGCTTATCTCCCAGAATCAAAAGATAACAGCACATGAAGAACAGCATTTGCTTAACATACATTTTACATATGTTAATGTGCTTTTCAAAGAGTAAAAACTAAATTGCTTTGTGTTACACCCCTGCGGATAATGAATTAAATAAGCTCTGATTTTAATGGATTAATTGGCAGCTGTTTCATTTACATGTCAAATATTTTTTTTCTATTCAGATTATATTACATATTTGAGATTCCTTGACAATGAGTTCTATACAATGTGTTTGTCTGTGTGTGTTGACCATGACCACAGTTCTGAAAGCAGGAATCAAGCCAATCACTGGCAAGCGACAGGGCAGTGAAGCGACCCAAAATTCACTCTCCTGACTCTCAATAGGCTTGTCCTCGCTGCAGAGCCAACAACACTGCCTCATCCGTCTGCTTTGCCAAAAACAACGTTTTGTGTGTTGTCTGAAGAGTTTCTATTCCAAGAAGCTGTTTGGAATGAGAAGCGCTACCTGAGCTGATAAAAATGTTAGCTTTTTTTTGTTTAACCAAGGACACGAATCATCCATTATTCTTGAACCACAAGCACAAAATAAGCTAAATTTATGCCATTCATATTTTTTTCTGCTGGTTTTATCTCTCAGTCTGCATTTTGTCCCCTTGTTTTGTTGTTGGATGTGTGCTGTAGTGCGAAATAAAAATCAAAAGATCTATATTGTGTTGCATTGAATGTTCTTACACTACAAAACAGAACAGAAACAACAACGCTATCCAACCTTTATCAATGGCTGAACAGCAACATATTATTTAGAATTACAATTTAACTTTCATGTGTTGGAAATGTGATTATTGATGGATAAACTCTGAAAGGCCTTGGAAATTTAACCCTTAAGTGTTTTTGGTGTTTCGTCTAACATTTCTACAGACCCATTACTTATGTAACTAATAGAAATAACAGCGCATGTAAACTTTTTTAATAACATATTAACTACAGTATTATTCTCCAATATTGTGACGGTAAGCTAACATAAACCAACTTCATCCTTATGTCTACAATCATTTAAAGTATCAATGACACAAGCAGGATAACACAACATTCCTTGCTGCTACCTGCATATTGTGAAATAGAAAAAACTACTCTAAAGTTTGCAGAAAAAAAGAAAAAAAAAATTACTTTTATTTTCACATTTTGACACAAGAAAACTGTTCAAAATAAGTAGTTTGAGGAATAGCAGGAAATTGAAGGCTCAAGTTAATAAAATGAATGAATTAAATGGGTTGTAATATGGTCCTGCTTCTCTAAAGACCTCATTACAAATTACAGGGTGAGTAAAAATGAAATTTCTATATTCCCAGTAAAAGGATGTGAAAACACAAAAATCTACAGCATCTCTATAATATGTTTGTGACTTTGAGTGAATTTATTCTGCCTTTGGACACCATCATATAATAAGATTCACTGTTTTTTGTGCTGCTTCATATATGGAGTTTCAATTTTTATTTTTTTCCTCAGTGGAAGCTGAACACTTTAGATTTGATTTAAACTGCAATTTTTTAATTTAAATGTAGTGTAAATGCAGTCTTAGTAGTCTTAATAGACACCAGTGTGATAGCACACTAATACAGTATTATTAATTCAGAGTGTATCACACACAGTAGTGTGAAAAACATGATATGATATAATCCCCTTCCAGAAAAAAAAAAAATGGTCAGAAATCCCTCCTCCACCAAATAATTCTGTAAATTGAAACTACTCTATTGCCGTGTGTATCAGCCTTGATGTGTATGGCATGTTATTGCTGGAGACAACTTCTCTGTTTGGAGATGGAGAGGAGGCTCCCTACTCTCTCTCTCTCTCTCTCTCTCTCTCTCTCTCTCAGTAAAGGATATCCTGATAAAAAGGTAAAGCAGATGAGGGGGGGCGCTGGACGAGAGGTGATACGGCGCACAGAGAAATTTCATTTCCTGCCTTGTACGGAGAAAATAGTATCAGCTGGGAAAACCTGGCCGAGAGATGGGAGATTTCCCCTCCGAACATTGATAACCATTTGTTCATTTCCTGACAACAACAGCGGCAAAAAAAAAAAAAAAAAAAAAAAAAGCATGAGTCTCCTCTGAAATGGAATAGGTTGAGTCTTCCCTCTCTTTCTCGTTTTGTTCTGCAGAGGACGGGAGTCTATTTCGTCGCCAACATGCAGCACTGCTCCTAATCACAGAATCAGTTATTATTGGAAAGAGCGTTTGCTGCGTCGGCTGCATAGCTGAGAGACGCAGAGAAGGGTCTGCGGTCAAATTCTCCCACTTTTGTGTCGCTTAGCTTTTCTCCGCCAGGTCGGATTTGCATTTTAATGGAAGGCTTTTATAGACTTCTCGGTGGCGTTCGTGGCACCACAAGTGGCATCATTAAGTGAACTAAGCCGGATTAGAGGCGATGCTGAGGTCAGATACCCATACGCCATAACAGAACCCGAGCTTTCTCCTCCAGGATTAGACAGAGACGGTGGGGGGAGAGAAAGATGCGGGGAGGCGAGGAGGTTTTTTGTAGGGGCAGAGAGGAAGAGAGGAGAACAACTGGAGAGTGAGAAAGATAAAAAAAAAATAAAGTGAGAGTGGTGGAAAGAGAGGGAGTGAGAGAGATACATAAGGGGAAAGAGGAGAGACAGGCCGCAGCAAGGTGATGAATTGCTTGTAAAGTGGCTCCTCTTCAGCTCGAGGGCCTCTCAGCGCCCTTTTTTTTTTTGGCTCTAGCTCCAGTTTCCCACAAAGTGATGTGATAGGACTATTCACATAGTGTCAAGTCAGTTGTCAGTAAGAGAAAAAGTTTCATCGCTCATAATTTTATTGTGCTTCCTGAACCATGAACAGATGATAACACACCTTTTTCAAATATCCACTAACATTTTGGTTGAATAGATGCTTCTGCAATGGACAGTATCAATGATTGAGAAGCTAAAATTGCACCAAAATGAGGGTATGGAAGGTGTTTTTAGTTTTTCATCAGGACATAAATATGTCTATCAGATATCGCATCAGGTTATTTTCAAATCCAGTTGTATACTGGGAGCCATTTCACCCACGTTCTCTTTTAAAATACTTAAAATAACTCATGGCTGCCCCCTAAACGTCAAAGATTCCAATCATCAGTCAAACCTAATTTTGTCAGTCCAGTCATTGCACTTAATTAAAACTGTGTCATTGTGCAGGGTAACAGCCCAGCGGGCTTTAAACTTTTATAAACCAAGTCTGGTCTCAAAATCACAGTACAAGTACAAAACTAACTAATGGAAATAGAGAAGGGTGACGGAAAAGGAGGGCAGCATGACTCAGTTCTGGTTGCTGCTGCGGCACTCTCAGCTCCAGTGCTCGGTGCTAGCAAAGTCGGATAAACTACTTTTGAATCAGATGGTGGCACCGCTTCCTTTACTGTTGTCCAGGGTGATCAGCAGTTTGGCTGACAGCTTCTCTAAAACTTGAGTCTTACAAGTAAAGCATGAGGCTTTATATGTCGGATGTTATAAGAGTTTAGCATGAGACGGCTGCTCTGGACATTGCCCATAAGATTAAATTAAATTAAAATCCTAAACACACTCCTGATATGTTTCCACAACACACAAACTCACTTTCGGTGTCCAGCAGAAAACACACTACTTCTACAAACTTTTAGCTTAGTATGACTGAAAGTCTTTCAACTGTCTTGTTTTCCAATTAACCTTTACAGAATCCAACCTTTGCATGGAAAGGCATGGATCAATGCTCACAATGATAAACATCTGCAGCGCACCTATAACAGACTGAAAAAGTGGCTTTGTAAATGCTGTGTAAATATGAACTAATGGGTGTTTGCTGTCAGTCCACAGGTCTGATGCGTGCCAGGTGCAGATATGAAGGGGAAGCTGCTGAACCGTTTGAAAGTGTGGCGAACGTCAAGGTGGCAGCTCAGACTGCTGCTGAACTGCTGGAAATAGAGAGAGGTCGACGAATCCAAGTTTGTGTCCTCTCAGACTGGCCTCATATTGTTATTTTAACACCTCACCGCTGAGAAGACTAAAGAGGAAGCCTTAATCTAGGAAGCCACACACAGTGAGGACAAAGTCTGAGAACAACAGCTGCTACAATGGAAGAGTCAGAAATTCAGGGAAAAAACAGAACTGAGGATTAGTTTGATTGGTCTAAAATTTATAGATATACTCTTCTAACAAGCTCCAAATGATTAGCTTTGAAAGTTGAGATTGAGAGTTGAGATGTGTGCAATGAGACGGGGAAAAAAATCAGAAAGCAGAAATCCTGCCTGCCCCACTTCTGGATTAGTTTCTGTACATCTTGCTTTCGCTATAAACAGTTTATGTCATCATTTTTCCTGAAGCTGGTTTTCGTTTCATATTCAAAGACCCAAGTTACTCTTAGCCTCATCATGCGTCTTGGGCGGGTTGGATCGCTATCTGATATTTAAAAAAGCCAAGCGTAAAAAGCAGCCAAGACGGACTGAAATGCGATTGCTAAAAACTCCTCAGGAGATGGTTTAACACACATCCCAGCCAGGTGTTAAATAGGTGTAAGTGCATTAATCCTACCAAGACTAGTACGTTATCTTCCCAACTGTAACTACCAACTGAAAATAGCAGAACAGTGTCTGTCCCTTGTGTCTGTCTCCCTGTCTCATTTAAGCAACATACAGAAGACCTAACATACTGCTGTAGCATTTATCTGATCACCAGATATTTAGCATGCAAGGCTGAAATAGCGGTGATCTGCATGTGTTTGTGTTGGGTAGTTGTTAGCTACCTAGCTAAACTGTTCCTCTGGCATTTTTAGCCTTTACTAAACAGCTTCATGTACATTATGACCACACCCTAGACTTGAATGGGGCTTAACCTGATTTGTAAGCAACCCTGGAAAACAGAGTGTAAATGGAGACTTGGTTAAATGGGTATCTATTACTGTAGCTTGACATTTTGACCAAGATAAAAGTCATTTTGTTAGTATTTAACAAAAAAAATGTTTAAATTAGCTTACATTCAAGAGGGAAGACATTTATCATTCGTATATTGTCATCACACTGTTACTGTATGTCTCTCTGCTGCCATTGTAGTCTCTACTCCCTCTTCCATCCCACTGTCACCAGTGTCATCCGTGGCTACTTTAAATGGCTGCTTTTTATGGGGTTTTACCAACATACAATTATCTGATTGATGGGGTCAACAGCAAAGAATCTTGAATCATTAAAATAAAATATCTACAAATTTCTTTTGGTGTCTTTTGGTGTCTTTATTCCTTGTATGCTCCCATTAATTCTGACCACATTAAAAGTCAACATCAGAGCTATAGTTGTCTTATACTAGATGATAACCTTTTGCCAACGTGTCACCTTAGAATATGGAAAGAAAACTCTTCAGCTTTCTGAAAAGAGAGTGGTAAGAAAAAACTTGTGTTTAGCAGAACACTGATGGAACAGAGCAGCTTGATGGGTCATTTTAGGTCACAACTGGTAAAACACGTGACTGAAAAGCATGAGAGGGTGCAATTTAACAGGAAAGGTCATTTTTTAACCACTAAAAGTAACATGTCATGTGCTTTTGTTGAATGTCACAAAAATACACATGAAAGCAAACAAAATAACTAGATGTCATTTCTGCATGTAGAAAAGTGTGTGTGTGTGTGTGTGTGTATTGTTCATGAGTCTAACACAGCGTGCTGTGCAGAGATGAGCGGCCCGTCACTCAGCAGGCATCAGGCCGTGGAGGTCACACCCCGACAGTTGCGGGAAGAAGAGATTATAGCTGTGTGTGTACGTGTGTGTGTGTATGTGTGTGTGTGTGTTTTTTTTTTTTTTTAAGCAGAGATTATGCATTGTGATATCAGACTGGGTTAACGTAGCGGACTGTGTTTGCATACAGGGGTGCCACAGCCTCGCGGGTTTAGCTTTAATCCCCACACACACTGAATCCTCACCGGCTGATTTGGCACTTTTTCAGAGTATTAGGCCACCAGGCGAGGAAGCTTTGTTTACCTGACAGGCAAGTCATCATGTTTAATAAAATCCCTACTAGCCTCCATTTTCCTCTCCTTTTTTTCCTTCACCTCTTGTAAGGGAATTAGTCTTTCACTTTGGTTTACTTCAGTGACATTGAACCCATATTTATCCGTGTTAGCCTCCATGAAATTAGGAATCTCACCTCCAAAGAAATGTGGCCCATAACTCTGCATCAGGACAATCCAGTATTATGTCTGCAACCTGGATTTGGGTTCCAAGATCATGTAAGAATTCCTCTTATAGTATTCTCATTGTGCTTCAACAGGTTTATATGGGAATGGATGTCTTGATATGGAAATAGAGTATACGACATCTGTGGTTGTGGGATCATTTTCATGTCAGTAAAAACTCAGAGAATGAAGTGAAGACAAGACAAAATATTCTGTTATCTGGCTTCTTCATGGCCACAGGGAGACTCATTTACAGTGTATCAAAGGTTAATGTATGCAGCTTTGTAAGAGTTGAACGTCAAGGCTAGATTACCCTGGGGTTGAAGACCACCAGGGGCCTCAAAAGCCTCAAATCCACTGTATGTCAGTTGTGCATTATTTGATTGACTGCAAATCTGGCTACAAAGGCAGATTCTGCATTATTACCTTATCTTATGGTCATATCTTATAGTATAGTATAGTTTAGGTATATAAAGACTGTTCTTACATGTAGCATATTCCAAAATACACAATCTATGGGTGTGTTTTCATCCAACCGGTTTTTATTCACATGTTTCAACTTGCACATAAAAAACCCTGAGTGGAAATGCAGAAAATTTAAAAAAATCTCTAAATATTGCACAAATTTTTTACGCTTGGCCGAGGTGGAAAAGCATTGTTTTTCACCATTTTAGGTCTGACAGGCAGCCTTTTAATTACATCATCTCATTGCGCCCTCTTCTTCTGCAATCGTTTGATGGCACCCGATTGGAAAAATGGCGCCACAAACGCCAATTTTCTGGAAATTTGGTGAAAATGTGTGCTAGTTCTACACTCCATGTGGGAAGTGGGGTGTTAAAAGGGGCCCAACAAAAAAGTTTTGCACTGAGGCCCATGAACAGGTTAATACAGCCACGACAAACATTTAGCCATTGAATCAGCCTCAAAATTCTTCATGATTAGTTTTGAACGTTCCATGCGCTTCCTTTGTATTTTGGCTCATTATGATGGATACATGCAGGTATATCCAGTTAATTGCATTTTGACACTGCTGTTAAAGGAATGTGTTCTTCACTCCTGTAATGACTGGGTACTGTTTGTAAAGTTTGCTGACATCTGTGGTATAAATGCATATTTTTATATTCATAATAGAATATAATAACAATATATTTATAATAGATGTGCTGTAAAGATGAGCGTAAAGCTGATTTCTTACCAGCAGTAAACTAAAAAACACAAAAAGTAGTTTGCCGGGAAATTAACTAGAGGGATTAAATAATAGATTAAAATCAATAGGAAGAACATCACTTGTTGCTGTGATTAATGGTCTCTCTAGGAATGATAAATTAAAGTTGAAAACTTTCTGTACACATTATTAACCCCCCATTTTCTAACTCATTTAAAAAGCTGCAGGCTTATTTCCCATTATGTTGATAATATGGGTATGGTTTGCCAAAACTCTTTGTGCTAATTGTGTGTTGGTTCAAAAAGCCATTTTCTGTTAGAGTGCACAAATCCATTACGGCCTCCTTCTTAGCCCGGATAATGGGGATTGAATTAATGCGGGGGCTAAAACATGTGGCCCGGGACTCCTAAAGATATGATTGATCATCTTATTGCTGGGTATTCAACCGGTTTGGTTGTGTTAATCGATACCATTACCTCCTCCGGATTAGACACTGGTCTGCTAACGAACCCAGGCCCAAAGAAAGGAAGATGTGAGAATGGCTTCAAATACTTTAACTAGTTAACATGCTTTTCATTCACACCAAAGGATACTTGAACCTCTACTTAAAGTCTCTCAAAACACCCACATTACTTGCATAGTAACATAGATGCTGTGTTCCTTTGTCTTTTGAGTATTGAAACTGCACTCAATAGCAGTGTTAGAAGACATTTGGTAAATCTCTAATATGGGTTTCCTAACACTACTACTACTAAAAAGGACTACATTGAGTTTTGGGGCATTAGCCAATTGCTCACATGCACCAATATCCAAACAATCAAATTGGCACCAAAGTCAGTAGTGGTATATCTCGTGAAGTGGTTGACGATGTGAAAGAAGCTACTACGTGAAAGAAGTTCTCAACTCTCCCTAGTTTTTCCAACTTTCTATCGAGTTTTATGATGTCTTCTATTTATAAAATGGAATTGCTAACTTAGGTCAGCTAGTCCAGGCCAGCCAGAAACGTCCATGGGGAGGTGGACTACAGAGATAAGCACATTCCCACTCCAACACCCAACGACAAAAGTTCATGTCCGGCCAGTGGTCCCATGATTCCCCTTGGGTCTTCATCACACTTGGGTGTTGTAACAGCATATGAATGAATTTCCCTCCTCATAAAACATCTGCAAGACAGATATACTTATTTTTTTAATGGTGCGTTGTTTATATTTACAGTATGTTCACTAGCTGGCAGTCTTCTTCATTGTTTTTGTTGGCACATTAGTACGCATTACTGTCGCTAACTGTCCATCTGTGGAATACATGAAGCCTGCCGGCATCCATGTATGATACAAACAGAGTGGGGACCTATATGTAAAAACATTGGGTGGTCAAAAACTCCACACAGAACCTTCAAGTAAGAATCGTACTGAGTATGTTACAGTACATCAGAGCCTAACCCCTAAAATCCAACACAAAAACACATACTGAATTAAATATCAGAGTGCTGCCAAACATACAAACAGCAACAAATGTTACAGTGTCTATTTTTGCCACTTACTTACTCTGTTCCAGAGGGAAATGGACTGGTTTCATGGTTTCACCTTAAAGATGGTATTAGGATTCTAAGACACCCGCGGAGGCCAACCTGCCCACCGTTACACAGATTCCTGTCTTCAGTCTGGTGTACACGCTGAGTGTCAGTATGTTTAGTATGTTTACGAAGTACGTAAAGATATAATAGGTGCTTGTTAGAGATTTTGAACAGGTTGTAACCCCAAGTGCAACCTCTATTTTAGCAATGCATTGAGCAATTCTGATGCATTGTGGGGACATGGCCCATTTCCTGTTTCTGTAACTGATTCACAGCCAAACGACCGAAGGAATAAAGCAAACAAAAGCAACAAATCATTACACTCCACACTGAAAGAGTAGCAACGAGTCACACTTTGTGATTTCTTTTTGTGTTCAGGAGTAGAGCTATTGAAATGTAGGAGAATGTGTGTGTCGGGGTTAGACAGCAGGGCAGGTCATAGCAGGAGGGGCGAGAGGTGTCAGCTAATCTGCGGCAGGATGATATAGATAAACAGCGAAGCCTCCCAGAGAGCGGATGTTGTACCCAGATGGACATGACGCAGTTGGTGGCAGCAGGAGAGAGAGAGAGCGAGAGATCAGGTAGATGAAGTGAGGGAACACTGCAAAAAATGTCTCATGTTTCATAATTTTAGTTTTTACGCCATGCTATCAGTTTCCAGTGATATTTCACTTGTCAGAGAATATTCTTGTCTTGCGGAAGAGGCAGATCATTTAAGAAAGATTGAGGAAATTTCTCAAATAACAAGAGTCCTGAAGGAATTCTCAGTCTCTCATATGTGCACAGTGATTATATTAACATATGAAAATAAAACCAGAGATGATTTATTGATGTTGAAATGTTCAGAGAGGCGAGATCCGAGACTTGATACTAAATGATTTGAGAGGATGAATACTTTTTGCAGTGAGCAGCCAGGTGGAGGAGGAGGAGAGAGCAGAGAGATCAGCTCCGATGTGTCATCTCACGCTAATAACCCTCATCTGATCTGAATCTCTCTCCTGTTTCGTCTCCCTCCTCTCCTCTTTCCCTCAAGTCCACCTCCTTCTCTTTTTCCACCCCCCCTCCTCTTTAGTTGTATCATTCTCCTTCTCTGTCCCATCTCCTTCTCATTAGACCTTATCTGAGCTTCCACATTCACTGATGCTTTTATCTGTCTAATTGTGTTGCTACTCACCTATGGAGGGAGTAAGGGAAGCCCTGTGGCATGCTGGGATTTCTCTCTTGCCCTCTTGACTTTAACACACACTTACCATCTTTGTATCTCCCTCACACACACACACACACACACACACACACACACACATATATAAAGACAAGGAGAATTTCCCTCCTATACTCCTCCCTCACCTTTTCAGCATCACGAGGGCCCGTTGAACAACGGCCCCCAGCTGGCCGAGTCCCCCGAACAGCCAGGCTCAGTGATAAAACTCCCCAGACACTCCTCCATTATGAAGCAGTGATAGGAGCTGCTGCCCGGAGTGATGCGCAAAAACACACACACACACACATTCCGCCAACATACACATGCGAGCGCCAAGGCCGACGTACAGATACACACACATAAAAGAAATACACAAATGCTGCGAACACATAAAGGAATTTACACACACTCCTCCTCTGCTTCCTTATCAACCTTTTTCAGTAGCTACTGCATGAGCTGCATGTGCTCCTCTTAAACATAATCCCCCCAAGAATCCCCCTGTCATTAATAGAAGATTTTATAATACTGGCTGCCTGTGTTATATCAAAAAATGAGACTGGTAACCTGTACGCCAGCTATATTTTTCTCCTCTCCTCTTTCTTATGCTCAAAAACTTCAAACAGTAAACGTCGATAAAAAAACCCATAACCAGGTGGTTCCAGGTGCTTTCTTAGAATATTGTGCGATGCCCTATATTATTGTATTGATCTGTTGTGACAAGTAGCTTTGGATGAGATTCAAACACCCTCTCAAGCATGAACAAATAAAACTTCAAATGCAGTTTTCAACCGACAGCAAAACTTCAAAACTGTGGTAGTGTCTTGAGTAGGGACTCTGTGCTATGCCAGTGTAGTCACCAGTACATTTCCAAACTGTTGCTGTATTCTTGTTGTCATATTGTTGGTGTATGGTGTTTCCCTAACCTCAATCCAGTGCTACCAGTGCCTAAACATAAAAGCTAAATAATTCTGTAATGCTCATTAAGTTTCTATCAGAACATTATTTGCTGTTGCAATTTAGTTGTATATGAACATAATTCCTAGGAGGCAGGACTGTGTATATGTAGCAATTAAGGTGTTTAATATTGTAATTATGTGTTTTTTAATAATCAAGTGATTTGGTGGTGTTTATGTACCGAGGATTAGGCCCCCACTAAGTAAAGGTTAAGGGATAAAACTTCCTTAAAGGTGCAGTGTGTAGAATTTAGTGGCCTCTAGTGGAATGGACTTGGCAGAAATGGAATATAATATTCATAAGTATGTTTCAATTAGTGTATAATCACCTGAAAATAAGAATCTTTGTGTTTTCGTTACCTTAGAATGAGCCCTTCATATCTTCATAGGGAGAGGGTCCTCTTCCACGGAGCCCACAATGTTGCACCGCCATGTTTCTACAGTAGCCCAGGATGAACAAACCAAACACTGGCTCTAGAGAGGGCCTTCCAGACTTTTCTTGAATTTCATGGCCGCTGTAGGTTCTCCTACATGTTTGAAAGGAAGGGGGAGGGGTATTCAGTTAGTTGAAATCTGCAACCTCGCCGCTAGATGACACTAAATTCAACACACGTTTAAGGTTTCTGCGGCACTCATCACGGCGGGGCGTTTCACAGACAGGTAGGAGTCCAGCCTGTCAGGGTCAAACTGCGGCCGCAGGGGCTCCAGGCTGGAATCATCTGGAAATGTGTGTGTGTGGTAGGACCTACAAGCGGCGATAACCTCAACACCGGTGGCCCTTTCCTATCAGCACACTTGATCCCGACACATACACACACACACACACACACACAAACCACGCCGCGTACAATATGTGATTTTAATGAACCTAATCTCCAGGATCACCAGGTCTGTGAGCCGGGAAATTAACGAGAGCAGGTTAAACACACACACAGTAGGTTCAGTGAAACCCCTTTCAAATGATGTGTGTGTGTGTGTGTGTGTGTGTGTGTGTATAGGGGTGAAATTGGTTTTCCTGAGGATTAAAGGATTAAAAAGGCTGTTAGTTCCTCAAAGTGCTCCAAATACCCCCCTCAATATTCATTACAGCAGATACAAAAGGCAGAGAGGAGCTCATAATGGCCTCAACCTTCTAATCATTTCAAGCAGGGACGCTCCTGATCTCGCACGCCACCACACACACACACACACACACACACACACACACACACATCCACTCTCTTTTATTATCATTATCCACACTATTAGCATGAGATAAGAACTGTCTGGAAATCACAACAGGGTGAATTTCTTGTTGGAAAGAGATTATTGAGGAAACAGTGGCTGAAAATGTTTTTAATATTTTGTACACACTTTGAGAGTCGACTCCTGTCCTCTGCGATGCTCCGAGCTAATGATTCCCTGATGCCAACAGGTCTGCCGTGAGGTCTGCCAGCCATAAATATTGTTGAAGAGGATAATAAATCAATATCTGTGTGCCATCACAGCCGGGAGGCGGCCTAAATGCCCCTTCACACACACCCCATGGAAAAACTGTCCTTTTAAAGTCCCTTCAAGGAAGGAGGAGGGGGGATTAATTGAAAGTGATTGAGAGCATTTCTCACCGTGCCCTTTTTTCACCCAGCGGGTAGCCACTTGTTCGCTGACAGCAATAGAGGGATTGGTTTACATTGTCTGCTGCTGGCCGACCCGTGTGTGTGTGTGTGTGTGTGTGTGTGTGTGTGTGCGCACAATAAAGCGTGGAGGCCTAACAAGGCTGAAATTGATGCCGTTTTGGGTAGAGTCATTTTTGATGGTTGCTGACATTCAGCTTCAGAAAATATTGCATTGGATGTGGAAAAGGTCAAAGGCAAAGGCGAGGAATTGGGAAAAGAAAAGAAAAAAAGAAGAGAAAAGAAAAGAAAAGAAAAGAAAAGAAAAGAAAAGAAAAGAAAAGAAAAGAAAAGAAAAGAAAAAAAGATTAAGCACAAGGGAGATTAAGAATCAAACTGATTTGATGGTACTATTTATTCAAATAGCCTGCAGCTGAAAACATTAATAACTGTCCTGGACACTGCTAATTCTAAAGCAGTAATTATCTAGGACACTTTTGATCATCCCAAATCCTCCCGTAAGACAAAATTGTAAATATTTTATTCAACGGGTACAAAAGGTACACAACAGAATAAGCCTGTGGTGATATCATGGTTTAGTATCTGGCCACAAAGTTGTTTTTTTCATTATTAGCCCTGTTAGGCAAACAGTAAGTCGGCATATGCGACAAATCACATTGCCAAGATTTGTTTTCTAATTTCATGCTTCAAAGAAAGAATATTTGGATCTCTCTTTGTCCTACTTGCTTTTACATTCATTCTAAAAAAAAAAAAAGTGACAACTATATTTATTTAAACTTTACTACTCCCTATGAGCCATACATAATTATTATACACATTGTATTGCTTCTTCTTCAGTGGGGAAAGAAGCGTTAACATCCTTTCCATAAGCTGCAATTATATTCTGTGACTGCCTCATAAACCCAGTCAGAGTGGAAATTCTGTATGTTTAGTAGAGCCCGATCGATATATTGGTCAGCCGATACTATCAGCTGATATTGGCCTGTCACAGATATATCGGTATCAGTGTATAAGTTGTCCAATATGTACCAAAATATATATTTTTATTTTTTAAAGTTGTATAGGCAGCATTTTATGTGTATTTGATCCTTTTTCTTAATTCAAGTTTAATTTATACTTACATGTGTTTTTTTTGTTCTGTTTTTAGATTTATAGTTGTTTGTAATTATTAAATTCCCAGTGAAGTTTACTGTTTCAGTGCACTGATGTCATTTTATACAATACAAGATTATCGGCCCATATATCATTAGCGTTAGCGTTAGCCCCAAAAATCCAGTATCAGTCAGGCCCTAATGTTTATTATTGTAATCTGTATCTTCAAATCTGGAGAATAGCACAAATTTTGTTTTATTTTTATTGTGTACTTATTTAAGATTAAAAAGTGCATCTGGCAGTGCATTAAAGGAGAATTTATCGATGGCTAATTATAGAGAATCAGCAACACAGTATAAAGCAGTGTCATCTGCATAAAGATGAGCTTAACAGTTAGAGACGGAAGTAAATATACTCCATTGCTCGTAGAATTACTGCATTCAAACTTTTATTAGAGTAAATGTACATAAGTATGATCAGCAAAATATGCTTAGTCATCAAAAGTGTATATATTACACTACTGTATTATTATTACTAATGTAAACATAGTTTTCATGTTGTAGTTGAGGTGCAGCAAATTTGAAAAACTTAACATATTTTTGGGAAGTTTAAGAATACATCTATAAGAATCTATTATAATTCCTAATCATATTTTGCATCATATTTTATAAATTGACTGCATGTTTATATGTTAATTATATCTAAAAGTAATTATATCTTTAGCTGTAGTGGGGTAAAAAAGTATAACATTTGGAGTAGAAGTATGAAGGAGCACTAAATGGAAATACTCAAATAAATTACAAGTACCTCAAAAAGTACAGTGTACATGTGAAAATGTAAAATTTGCATCTTCTGTTTAAAAATCATAAAGATGTAAAAGTCAGCGTCTGTAGTATTTAGTAATAAGGAAAAAGGAAGACTCATTACTGGGTAAAAATTTGACCCACTAACAGGTTATCACTAAACACTGGTCGCACTACATTCCACAGCTCAATGGTTTTACTGCCCAAAGGGAAGAAACCCTCCAGTCTTGAGTTTGTGTTTGCAGAGGCACCACTCAGGCATAAAACACCCCATCAGCTACTGCAGGAGACGGGAAACTATTATGCACATCATTTTTCTTCACTGTTGGCACACTGTAGTAATCACAAGCCCCCCCTCTCCATCCTGAATCACATCTGCCTCCTCCTGTATCTTCTTCCTCCTGTACAAGCACTGAAAAAGCCTCCTGACAAAATGAATGTGGCAACCACAGCCTGCTGGCTCGTATTTCTTTACCCAGCTCTTCTTTATTTCCCATCATCATTTCAGGGCGAGACAAATGTTTGTCACGTCTATTGTCTGGGCGCACAACAGCTGCTTGGGATTTTGGTTATCTAAGATTTTTTTTTTCTACTGTTGTACTTATTTTACATTGCTCTGGATAAGAGTGTCAGCTTAACACATAAACTGCATTTGTATATGTCAGCATTTCTCCAAGTCAGGTCCCCGGGCCTTTGCTTTTCTGCAGAGTGGAGTTTAACTTCTGTAAACACTTCTAGGAGGAAAAATGCTTTACAGGCCAAAATCAAGCATGAATAAATAACCTGTTTGTTTTCCCACCAGAGATTTAACCCAAAAACTACCGCTGTTCAAACTGAGCAAAATATAAATATCGGCATTGTTTTATTTAATGATTTATGACCACTCCATTTATGATTTTAAAGGTCCAGCAGACGGGGCAATTACATGGCTTGTTTGAACTTGGAAATGAGCTGGTCTAGGTGACTAATATAGCATCGCTGTCCAAAGAAAACTATGTCTCTCTATTTTGACTTTTCCAGGAAAACTGAAGGCTTGAGGGCTCCTTTATGGGTTGAGGAAATTTTCCTACTTCTTAAACTACATGAACCATTAAAATCCCATCGGATTAATGCACTCTCACAAAGCTGAAAACAAGTTTGTTTTTCTTGGAGATACACTGTTATGGACAGCGACAAACTCAAAGTGTCCCAAATCCATACTGCATAATAATTCTAAGCAGGTTTTGAGTGTGTAGTGTGTATATATTGTATAATTTCCTGTTAGTATAAAACAGTTAAGCATGTTAATTTCTTGTATACTAACTGCAAAAAACAGTATACTATAAAGATTACTATAGTACTGTATACAATTATAGTATAGTGTAAGTACAGTAGTATAATAGTATGGAAGTGGCACACAGTATTAGTCCTTCACTCTCACAAGACAAACTTTTATGGCACAGGCTCAGGCCACTGCGGTTCATTCTTATCTCCAAATAATGCATATCTGTGTAAAACTCTTTTGATCCCATTTACCTTTTTTTTACACTAACTAACCATAATGTTCAGTTAAAGTATGGGAGAGCTAATTATGTGTACCAGGTGATCAGAGCCGATACTGAGTACACATTGACACGCAGACTTGAGACCCCTGGTGGGAAAACAAGACCCAACCCGACCCGACCAAGACTAATTTGGAGCCTATAAATCCTCCAGCTCATTGGTTGTTAGTAAAGATAAAAACGTGCCAGCTTTTCACACAAAAACTCTGAAGTTTTGCTCTCTTATATATAACTCCTGATGGATTGAAAAAGACTAAAGATAAATTAAAAATGTGTCAACACAGTGGATTAATAAAACATCGATAGTGCTGCTGTAATAAGCTTCCTGCATTCTGTTTCCATCAACAAGTTGCTGCTTCTGTCAGCAACAGATTTGCTTGAGCTAACACGCTACATGCTAATAATAGGAAACATGGGGAAAGGGGGGTGTGACCGTGCAAAAAGGCAAACCTGCTTGACTTGACTGTTTATATTTATAGCAAGAGTTTATGCTGCAATATGTTTGCTATAATTCAATGCTTTTTAATGCTAAAATGAGTAGTTTCTGGCTGCTTTCAGCATTAATTTCCATTCCACCGATCTGTCATCAAGCCATTTCTTCACTTATTTCTTCATCGTCTATCCACATTTCCAGTTTCCTTTATACCTAAACCCATCTTTCTTCTCATCAGTGTGTTAGTCTCCTCTCTCCTTTTTCTTTCCTTCTCTCTTCTTTCCCTCTTGTTTCTGCCAAACTTCATTAAAGCACTAATGAGTCCCATTAACAGACCCTGAGATCAATTCTGTTGGCGTTCACTTGAGCCTCTGCTAATAAGGTGTGATTAGTGTTAGTTTTATTCACTGAACCTCTGTGTATGTTTGTCTGCGTGTGTGTGTGTGTGTGTGTGTGTCCTGCCATTACCCTGATCCTTATTGATTTTCTGTTTGGTCAGTAGATGCCTAGGTGGACTTTCTCCAAGGATTTCTGTCTCTCAAACAGACTATTTCAGGATCGAAGCAGTCCCGGCAGCTGCTATGAAAATAAATGTAATCACATGACAACTTCAAATACTTTTTTAAGTGCTTCGGTGAGTGACAAGAAAACAGAATATGTTCAAAAACTATAATTCTTTTACCTTCTTTCGCCCCCTTTTTCTCCATTTCTCCCTCACCCTTTTTGTCTTCCAGTCCGTCTCTATGTTTTGCATTAGCCCCACCAGTCTGTCTGTGGTTTTGAAGTGTCAGAGGAGGCATAGTAGCTTGGACCTCCATGGCTGAAGCATCCCAGAGGTTATAGGGATGTCGACACAGCAAATCACAGTTTGATGACATTCCCATATGCTCCCAGCTGACCGTTCCAGAGAGTAGCTGCACATAAGCTTGGCCTGGTGGTGTTAATTCTTGGGATTTGTTTTAACCTCGTTAAAGACGGCCAGATGGTCAGAACCTTTGGCTACTCCACGGAGTGTTTGAAAGGAGATTTTGCGTATTTTTTTGCAATTGGATGATGATATAAAGAGTTATTAAATTACATCTAGATACTATTTATAGTTCCAAAAGATACTTGAATAATTATTGTGCCATTTTTGTCAGTGTTTGTTCAACTTTCAGCTGGCTTATACACTATATTAATGGATGTTGGTTTTATTGTGTATTTTAATGAGAAATTTTCTGCATGTGGTCAAAAAACTTTGAGGTTTGAAAAAGCCACCAAAAATGCAAAAAAACTACAATTTCTCAAATGTTGTTTCAAAAATGTTTGAAATGTTTAGTTTCAAACATAAATAACACATTTAATTGTAATTCATGTAGGATATAAGGGCTCAAATCAATTTTAAATCTTAAGAAATTAACATTATTCTCTTTGCTGTGTAAATTATATGTAATTTGCACAGTAATTTAGAGTAATGTAATATGTCACTGCTGTATATGTAAAGCAAAACAGAAATTTCAAGGCAAAGTTAGTATAAAAGTAATTCAACTAGAAGCCAGTAATTTATTATAAATTTACAGTAAAATATTTGACACCATTGATTTGTTAATTATAATTCTATAAACTAAAATGCTTATGTGATTGAAAAGCAGATTTGATTAAATTCACTTCAATGCATAGTTTATTTTTGAATAGCTGGAACTATACCTGCTTTTATTAGTTTTTAATCTAGTTTATTACATTATGTATTTAAAAAAATAGTCAAAATGAATAAATGGGGATAAAATGTGGAGTTTCCTGGGTTTCAACAGAAGTACCAACTTTCTTTGTTCGACGTTATCTGTGCGTCTCTTCCAGTCGGGGCCTCTGAGGATTCTCCTCTGAGGGCTGCGGATGATATTGTTCTCTGCGGTTTGCATCTGCTGGTTTGATAATCCAGTGATTTCGCCGTCACAGGGGGATTCTGGGAGTGCAAACACGCAACAACACACAAACTCCTGGACTGTGACGGCAGCCATTGTTCCCCCCCAAACAATGTCTTCACTTTGATGTCTGTGATGCTTGGCCGGCCGAGGGAAGTTTTTTCAATCTGTGCTTTAGCACCCAATTCCCACTTTTCCCCCTCCACCACCCCTCTTTCTAGTCTTCCCTGCTGAGAGACCAATAAACTACAAAAATGTGATAAATGACCTTTATTCTCCGCACATACAGTATATTATCTTTAATATGATATTAAATGGATTTTCTCAAATGAAAAACCACTGAATATTTTATTATAAATGTACAACCGACCTCACACACACACACACACAGCACCATTTTCACAAGCTGACATAAAAAGTTAAATGCAAGTTATACAGCAAAGTTTTTAAACCTTGAGTGTTGCTAAAGCTTGTTAAGGTTACTTCACATTGTTCTAATTGAACTTTTAAGGCTTTTTAACACTTGAGTATTATGAGACAACACCCTGTAAACCCAGACTAAATTATAACTGCAATATATGAAAAGATTTTTGGAGGAAAAGGCTAAAACAACAGCTACCAGTACCGTTATCTAATACGTCAATTCAAGAGGTCACACACATGTATGATCTGATCTGACATGGCGTGTTGTGTGTTGTTTTCACACAGACAGAGTGTCTGTTTTTGTTTCACTAAAATGCCATTAAAAAGCCCCTTCAAAGGGTTAAGCCTGAAAAAGGGGGCTTTTTCATTGTGTTGCTGCGGCGACAACACGCTGGTCCCAGTCTTGATTGACAGGTTCAATCCTCCAATGTGCTTTGGCACAAAAGGTGACAAGCAGAAAGGAAATTGGCTTTTGTCCCCGCCTCTGAGCTACTTAACCTGCGCCTGATTTCTCATTTATTAAAACTTCAACAGTCTTTACACACAAATACATGCACACTTTAAATACATATCCACTGGGTTGTGTATTTAATTAGTCTGCAAGCACTCCATTTACATTTTTTCTGTTTTTAATTGATCTATTTGCAGCCTCGATTGTGAGGTTTCCCTCTATTTTTAAATATGCATTGAATACATCTACAGTCATTTTAACATAATCTTTACCATTAAATTAAAACCCTTAAGTTTTCTTAAAACATTATTTTCATTCATTCATTTTTCTGCTATATGAATTACCCTTTTGTTATTTTTAATGCTGTTTTCTTAACCATTATTTTCTTTTGCTGTTATTTTATTATTTTGATGTATTTTTCTTATAGTAAAATTGGTGTGTACAGGAACACATTTTCAAAACAGGTTTAGAATTTTTTTTTAGCAGACAATTTAAAAAATAAAAAAAAAAACAGATAAGAGATAAAACTTCCAAATAGTCTAAATAAAACTGTTACAAACCCTGGAAATAAAAGCCAGTCATTCATCCAGAGGTGGAGGCCGCAGCTCCTCTCTGTTTGGCCTGCAGTGACAATAAACCAGGAGTTTTGTGCCCCCTTCTGGTAATGCTGGAAAAAAAAAAAAAACTGACCAGCTGATACAGTTGTGATAAACAGAAATGAGACACAAGCTTGCAATATTGTGGTTATGTGTTCTTTCCAAACACCACCATTGCACACAGATAATTATATTTCAACCGCAGTATACAGCTTCATAAGCAGTTTGATTTCTTTTTTTAAAAAAAGAGTGGCTGGTTTTATTTTAGTCTGTCAACTTAGAAATATTATCATCCCTCTAGAGACAATAGTGTTCTACATCTAATGAGCAACCTACCACACTAAGCATATGCAATAATAATGATTTCACTCTAACCTTTACCTAAATTATCTAGGTTTAACCATGCAGTGCAAAAATAAACACACACACACAAATAGGACTGTTAAAGTCACCCTCCACTCAAATGTGTGTTCTGCTAGTTGTTACTTCACTTGGATGTTTGAGCTTTTACTGTGCAGAGTTTTGACACTAGCAGGCTGTTTTCACATCCATCTCCTGACAGCTTCTCTGCGCTCACCTTAAATTTAAATTGTGTACCTACGAGCGTGATTTGTGACATCACGACTAGTCTGGAGCCAAGCAGATGTCATTTCAAGGATTTTTAAAGAAAGAATGAACTGAATATTTTTGTGTTAAAAAAAAAAAAACATGTCACAATTTCTTATTTTTTTATGTCTTAAAACAGATCTTGAAGCTGTATGTCTCTTCACTACAAGTGTGAAACAGCTCAAAATGTCCAAATGAAGCATATGAGCTTCTTCACATCTGGCACCACTGTCCACAAAAACAAAACTGTTTTCCGTCTTCTGTCTTACAACGCTATGGTTAAAGTTTGGTTAGGTTAGGTTTAGACGCAAAAATCTATGGTTATGGTTTGGTGACCTTTGTCATCGTGGCTACAATAAAAAAACACTTTGTTGTGGTTAGAGAACAACCATGATGGTGGTTAAAAGAAACAGGAAATGAACAGCGGTCTTCTGTGTAAAAAGTCCAGTGTTTTGTTGAAGGGTTAGGCTCTGGAGACTTTGTTGCTCTATAATAATGTCACATGATTCCCCTCCTTTGCTCCGGTTATAATTACCACAGCTGCTAAAGGGTTTTGTCAATTGAACGTTAAGAAAATGTTTTTTGGGGGGGGGGGGGGGGAACGACTGATGCTCTTGTTTTTCTTGAGAGGGAAAGTCTGCCATGTGGATGAAGATGCAAAATATCGTGATAGCGGAGCGACATAATCGGAACCGAATCAGCCATTTCCCTCTGTCACCTCTGTGTGCTGGAAACCCAACAAAGCAGCACGCTCTCCGACTCCCTCGTTCGCTCCCTCCCTCTCTGTCTCCGCTCCATAACTTGTCACATTCCCCATTAATTTCCATGACAGATGCTGACTATGCCTCTCTACCTTTCTCTCTCTCTCTCTCTCCCGTTTATCTCTCCTCTTTTATCTGCCTCTTTTTCCTTTTCCTGGCTCTTCTTCTCCCCTTGTTTCTCAGCTGTCCTTTCTGACTCCCGATCTCTCATCTTTCCTTCTATGCGTTTCACTACTTTCTTTCATTCTCTACTTTTATTCCTTTCATTTCCTTGTCCTTTTCTTCCCTCCCCGTCTTGACCTCCATATCTGGTCGCATTCCCCATTAATTTCCATAAAAGAGATGCTGACTTTGCAGTCGTTCAATGTTGGTGCTGAGGGTGGGGTGAGGCGGCATGGTATATATATATATATATGTGTGTGTGTGTGTGTGTGTGAGAGAGAGAGAGAGAGAGAGTTCAAGGGAATTGTCACTATTAACGTGGATTTTAACTGGTGGCAGAGAGGAGGGGACTCACAGGCCAAAACGTTATTGTGACTGATGGCTTCCTATTTAGGGAGCCTTGTGTTAACATCATGGAAAAAGAAAAACAGAGGTTTGGATGGAAAGAAAGAGGTAAAGAAGGCCAAAAAAGGAGAGGGGGGGGGGGGCAGAAAAAGAAATAGAAAAAAGACTGGAGATGGAGAAGAGATAAAGGCAAAGAAAAAAAAGAGAAGGGGCAGGTGGAGAACATTAGACAGTAAAAGACAAAAAGAGAGAAATGAGATGGAGAGATGAAGATGATGAGACTAAAGAGAGGATAACAAAAGAAAAAAAAAGAGGCATGTCATCAAGAACTAGGTTGTTGTCCTTGTCAGTGCCCAAAAAGAAACAGATGAAGAAACAGAAAACTGAAAGAGGGCACTGAGTTGTAACACAACAGATTCCATCTGAACCTCTGATGTAATCCAAGGATGCTTCAATAAAAAGATGGAGAGAAGAAGAAAGTGAAGAGGGGAGGCAGAGAGGCCAGAAGAGACTACTATTACTACAGTGAAGAAGAGGCAGAAGATGATGAAGAAGAAGAAAAAAGGTGACAAAGGAGATGAAGACAAAGTAGATGAGCAAGAAAAGGACAAAAAGAAAAGGAGATGAAGATGGTGAAAACGATGACTTAGACAAAGTGGATGATGAAGAAAAAGAAGACGAAGATGAAGGAGATGACGACGAAGACAAAAAACTAAAAAGAAAACGAAGACAATGAAGATGACGAAGTGTGTTTTTTTTGTTCTGCCAGCAGTCTGAAACCAAAAAGATATGACGTTTGTTATAATATGAGACAATGAAAAGCAGAAAATCTTCACATCTGAGTGTGAATCACTGAATTTCTGGCATTTATGCTTCCAATTTTCACCATAACAAATGAGCATCAGTCTTTGTGCATCTTCACTACTTTCCCCCCTCCACCACCCCCCCCGCCGGCTCGCTGGGTTCACCGTGGCTTTTCTCACGGCCGGGGCGGTGGCCCGGCGACGGACGGGTCATACTGTTTTTGTTGTCGCCGCGTGCAAGCGGGAGGGTAAACAAATCCGGTTTTAATAAGGGCTTGTAGCTCATAATCCTCGCCCGCCAGCAGGTGAGGGCCAACATATGGGGCGAGACCACGACGAAGGGACACAGCGCGAACACACACACACACACACAACCACACCACCACCACAACCACACACACACACACACACAGCAGCTGTCACTTGTTTTCCGAGGCAAGACCGATCCAACAAGAACACCGTGGGTCTTTGGGAGCCGGGCCAAGAGACGGAGGAAGGGAAGAAGAGAAAGGTGGGAGAGAAAGAAGGAGGAGGGAGGGGGGAGGGGGAGACATATTAATGCTAATGATGGAAAGAAGAACAGATTTATCTTTCTCTCTCTCTCCTATTTAAGCCCACTTGTTTCCTGCCACCGTTACATTCTCTAATACAAGCCAATATTTTACACAAAGTACTCCATGGCTATTATAATTGAACATGGAGCGGAGTAATAGCACAACATTTTACTGTGCTGGAGCGCGGTGCGTTATAGCTCAACTAATTTACCACTTTGCTGTTTTGTAAACATAATACGTTTGACTAGTGGGACTTGTCCATGGTTACTTTGCCCTTGTGTGCTTTATAGCGATAAAATGCTTTCAGTGAAGGGGGGGGGGGGGGGAGAAAAAAAAAAAAAAATCAATTTCCCCCCTGACTGATTCGGTTACACACGGCGATGCGCGGATACAAATACACACAGACACAGCCTAGCTTGCTGTTGTCTTGTTTTTAGCTTAACAAACATACTTTTTTGTTTAGTTTTGGCTTATTCCCAGAGGTTTCCATAAATCAACATTTCTCATCTAGTAGAGGTCGATGTAAGCTTTCGTTATATGAAAAGAAAACAAAAAATTAAAGGTTTTAACGGTTTTAAGCCACAAAGTGACATTGTCCTCTTTTTCACTCGCAGAAACAAGCTAAAATAGCTACAGGAGCCTCTCAGTCTGGTCTACATCTCTTCCTTTTCTTGCTTCTTTTACCGTCTGTCATCACTCTCTTGCCCCCCCCCCCCTTCTTTATTTCTGTATTTCCCTCTCAATCTTTTCCCATATTCTTCATTTCTTCCCTACTCGGTTAACTCTCTTCCTCTGTGTGCCTTCTCTTTGTCTGCCTCTCCTCTCGTTTTCCCTCGTCTGCCTCCTCTTTTCCTCTCCCCTCTCCTCCATCTCAACCCATTTCTGCTCCTTATGAAGTGTGAAAAATGATCGTCTGCAGGATGAAGTGGACAGAATTCGCCGGCGTAATGGCCTGACAAAATGAATCGCGGCCTTCCTCGCCATCCATCACCGCTCCGAGGCGACCGCGGTTAAGATCTGTGAAGGTGCTGGCTTATTGATTACTAGTTGTAACTACAAAGTGTCTGATTCAGTGTTTGTGGGATGGCGGGGTGGAGGGGGTTGGGGGAAGGTGGTTGGTGGTGGGTGGAAGGGAATGCAGGCAGCTGTAGTGCTCTCAGAAATCCTCTTTTGATAGATTTTAAATGTTGAAATATTGATTTCTGTCCGGTCCAAGGCCTGGCCGAGCAGGCCGCAGCCATTTGTCGGAGGTATAATGCCGGACAGTCGGTTCTGCTGGCCACCATCAGTCATTCTGACATGGCGAAAAATGAGAGAGGAAGGGAGAAACGGGGGGAAAAAAGAGAGAGTGAGGAAGAGAGGGAGAGAAATAAATCAGTGGTTCAACCCTTTACCTTCGGTGTAGCTGAATCTCATATATGTGAAATCCTATGCTGAAGAACACAAGCTAAATAATCCTGCTTGTGAATATTCTGCATATCGTTTAAAGCACTGACTCATGCGTTCCAGTGGTTACAATAACAATAACACCCACAAAAATGCAGTCCACAATAACATCATTACCCTACAAACTTTCCTCATTATCGTCTATTTGGTGAAAGTACAAGAGCTGTTGGGTAAGTGTGTGCGTGTGGGAGTGTGTGGGGGGGGATGGGGGGGTGGGGGTGCAGGGAATGACCTACTAAGAGAGCAGACCATGAAAAGGTGATTATTGCTCTTAATTGCTGCCACAGAGGCAGCCAAAGTGCAGACAGGTAGCATTAATCTACATTAAAGACAGTAGAGACAGAGCGCAGTGCACTTTTTTTGCTGATTCACACTCATTTAAAGATTAAGATTAAGATTTCATTTCTCAGCACTCACACACATTGAAATGAAATTTGTCCTCTGCGTTTGACCCATCCTATACACTAGGAGCAGTGGGCAGCCCCGGTGCAGCACCCGGGGACCAATTCCACTTCTTTTTGCCAGTGCCAGTGGTCAGTTAGCACAGACAGGAGTATTAACACTAACATACATGTCTTTGATGGTGGGAGGAAACCCGAGCACCCAGTGGAAACCCACACAAACACAGGAGAGAACATGCAAACTCCACACAGAAAGGACTTGGCACAGCCAGGGTTCAAACAACAGTGCTAACCACTGGGCCACCGTGATGCCCAAAAAGTGAATTTAAAGCAGCGATAAGCTTGAATTACTAGTATTTTTTTAATGCCGAGCTACAAGGAAAGAAGTCTGCAGTTTACTCCCCCACACATGCAAACAGATATTATGAATAGGTTTGGGTTATATAAAGAGAGGCATTAGCACTCATAGTGATGAACCCACAGACAATTATCACTCAACTCTACACTTCCCCTCAGCTCTACAAGTATTTTAGCGTCTTTCAGCGCATTCTTTTAGTTTTACAGCCAGCAACTTTTTTTTGTTTTGGTTCACCCTCACCATTCTCATCGACATAGTTTCCAGATGCAGCACACAGCTGATAAACCCACCTGCCCCACACCAAACTAAAAACAGACGACAAGTTAGCAACTAGCTGGTGAACATAGCAGAGCATTTAGCAGTTAAAGAGACAGATATTCCCCTCAGGAGTTGATGAT